>NC_134358.1:31009018-31144018 GCF_048569485.1 Anomaloglossus baeobatrachus | reverse complement strand
GACACAAGGTTAGTAGGAGACTAGGCAAGAGGGGACCTGAACACCTAGCTTAATGAAACACGTTAAAGAGGCACTACCCACTTGGAAGAAAGGTCTTAATATGGCCTGTACCTGAATTTGGCAATATCCTGTTTCTGGAACGCTGGCCCTTTAAGAGGAGGTCAATGACCGCGCGCGTTCCCTAATGTGCATGTGCGAAGCCCGAGTTCCGGAGGTCAGAGCAGGAAGCGGTGCAGAGGATGCAGGAAAGCCCGACAGTGTGTCCTGGGTGGCACGGGAACACCGGGAGTGGGGGACAGGGAGCATGGAGGACGCAGAGGAGGAAGAGTGAGCTGTGTGGCCGGGGGCAGGAGGACCGGGGACTGGAGTGGTGAGTGAGGGACGGGTGTCGGGACCCAGGGAGCGTGACAGTCTCTCTTATACAGTGTAAGCTCTTATGGTCATTGGGTCCTCTCTCTCCTGTAGACTGTACACTCTTATGGTCAGCAGGATCCTCTCTCTCTATCTTTATCTCCCCTGTAGAGTCTAAGTTCTTATGGTCTGCAGTGATCTCTCTCTCTCTCTCCTGTAGAGTGTAAGCTCTTATGGTCATCTGGGTCCTTTCGCTCTCCTGTAGAGTGTAAGCTCTTATGGTCAGATGGGTCCTCTCGTTCTCCTGTAGAGTATAACCTCTTATGATCAGTGGGGTCCTTTTTCTCCTGTAGAGTGTAAGCTCTTATGGTCAGCGAGGTCCTTTCACTGTCTCTCTTGTAGAGTGTAAGCTCTTATGGATACCTGGGCTCTTTCTCTCCCTCCTCTTTCCCTCATATACAGTGTATTCAGAGCAACTACAAGATTTCCAGAATTGAGATTTGCGCAAAGTTCTTGGACGCAAATGTAATTTTGAGAGAACATTTTGCAAAGATGGTCAACTTGAATATTAAAACATTTGCTCATCACTAATTTCCAGCCCTTTAGCTGACCAGGTCCACGGAATAGAAGGAACAGCCACATTCCCGGTTGTGGTCCTCAGGATGCAGTTTGCTCTGATCTAATCTAAACCTATTCATCAATATCTATTTATCCATTTCTGTCTGTCTATCTCATACCTATCTATTTCTAAATTTATATCTATCTATCTGTTATTCACGTACATAATCCAACACAATACAAGGAAAAAAAAGCCTATCTGCACAACACCTTAAGGGCTCCTATACAGAGTGGAATATCCCTAGCCGCACAACTATAAAGTCACAACACAGACGTGGACGCCTGAAAGGCCGATGGGTTGTATCACGTTCCTCCGGAGGAACCAGAGGGAAGTTTGCCAACAAAGATAAGGCAAATGTGCAGAGATAGATAGTTATGCAAAGTGAGGAAAGATAATATACGTGCACAAATGGATAGAGGAGAAATAATAAATGCAAACAAGGGAAAACTCCTAACAACGTAACAGAAAACAAAAAGACAGGCAAAAGAGATCACACAGAGAAAACAACACTGGTCTCTGCCTAAATCGCTTAGCTTCAGGACTGGAACTTCTTAGCAGTCATCTACATAGAAATATAACCATCAGATCAGGAGAGTATGAATAGCCCCACCCAGGATGTGATGGGACAGAGACAAATAAGCAACTGAGAACACCTGTAACTGCAAATCAATAGAACAGAAACAAAGGGAAAAAGAAACTCAGCATTTGGACAGGAATTAACAAGGCTGGAACCCAGCATGGAAAGAAACCGAGAACGCAGCACAATGGCCCCAGATCAAGAGAATGATCTATCCATTGATTTATCATCCTCATCATCTTTCATTAATTATTGACAATATTATGTTGATATTTTAATATTTGGGAGAAAAATTGTCCAGCTTCTTTTTTTCAACTTTTCTCCTCATCCTTCAATAAAGAAAACTTATATATCAGTGTTTTGCACATGTTACATTGCAATGATTCACCTGGACTCACGCTGGCAGATTTGGCTTTCAGTTCTGACTAATATTCACACAGCGAGATCAATGCCCAGAAATCAAGAAAATGCAGCAGTTTTAATCAGAAGAAATGTAATTGTTACAATATATTTTGTTTATATCTTTATATATACAGTACAGACCAAAAGTTTGGATACACCTTCTCATCTCTAGAATAACTATTAAGAGGAGACTTTGCGCAGCAGACCTTCATGGTAAAATACTGCCCCTATGTACAGGAATATAACTACTATAATACTGCTCCTATGTACAAGAATATAAGTACTATAATACTGCCGCTATGTACAAGAATATAACTACTATAATACTGCTCCTATATACAAGAATATAACTACTATAATAGTGCTCTTATGTACAAGAATATAACTACTATAATACTGTCCCTATGTACAGAATATAACTACTATAATACTGTCCTCTATGTACAAGAATATAACTACTATAATACTGCCCCTATGTACAAGAATATAACTACTATAATACTGTCCCTATGTACAAGAATATAGCTACTATAATACTGCCTCCTATGTACAAGAATATAACTACTATAATACTGTCCCTATGTACAAGAATATAGCTACTATAATACTGCCTCCTATGTACAAGAATATAACTACTATAATACTGCTCCTATGTACAAGAATATAACTACTATAATACTGCTCCTATGTACAAGAATATAACTACTATAATACTGTCCCTATGTACAAGAATATAACTACTATAATACTGTCCCTATGAACAAGAATATAACTACTATAATACTGCCCCTATGTACAAGAATATAACTACTATAATATTGCTCCCATGTACAAGAATATAACTACTATAATACTGCTCCTATGTACAAGAATATAACTACTATAATACTGCTCCCATGTACAAGAATATAACTACTATAATACTGCTCCTATGTACAAAAATATAACTACTATAATACTGCCTCCTATGTACAAGAATATAACTACTATAATACTGCCCCTATGTACAAGAATATAACTACTATAATACTGCTCCTATGTACAAGAATATAAGTACTATAATACTGCCCCTATGTACAAGAATATAACTACTATAATACTGCTCCCTATGTACAAGAATATAACTACTATAATACTGCCCCTATGTACAAGAATATAACTACTATAATACTGCCCCTATGTACAAGAATATAACTACTATAATACTGCCCCTATGCACAAGAATATAACTACTATAATACTGCTCCCTATGTACAAGAATATAACTACTATAATACTGCTCCCTATGTACAAGAATATAACTACTATAATACTGCCCCTATGTACAAGAATATAACTACTATAATACTGCCCCTATGTACAAGAATATAACTACTATAATACTGCCCCTATGCACAAGAATATAACTACTATAATACTGCTCCCTATGTACAAGAATATAACTACTATAATACTGCTCCCTATGTACAAGAATATAACTACTATAATACTGCCCCTATGTACAAGAATATAACTACTATAATACTGCCCCTATGTACAAGAATATAACTACTATAATACTGCCCCTATGCACAAGAATATAACTACTATAATACTGCCCCTATGTACAAGAATATAACTACTATAATACTGCTCCTATGTACAAGAATATAACTACTATAATACTGCCCCTATGTACAAGAATATAACTACTATAATACTGCTCCTATGTACAAGAATATAACTACTATAATACTGCCCCTATATACAAGAATATAACTACTATAATACTGCCCCTATGTACAAGAATATAACTACTATAATACTGCCCCTATGTACAAGAATATAACTACTATAATACTGCTCCTATATACAAGAATATAACTACTATAATACTGCCCCTATGTACAAGAATATAACTACTATAATACTGCTCCTATGTACAAGAATATAACTAATATAATACTGCAATATTCTAAATGATAAAGACTGATAATTTTTCCATATAAAATTGGAGTTGAATAGTGACAATAGCTTTTTCGTATGCCTCCAGAAATGTTTATTGTGTTTTACTCCTTTTTTATCCAGCACTTGTGATTTCATGGTGTCATGTTTTGTGTAGGAGATAATGGTTGTCAATAGCGGCTTGCAGCATTTGTATATTTGGCTGTTCTCCGGGGGCACAGGTTGTCATCTAATGGTGCGGCGGCTCCTGGAAGTGTCACCGTAGGTGGTGCAGCTGTTATTCCTATGTCATGTAGCAAGTCAGGGAGGGATTATGAGGATTATGACTCATGTTTGTAAACACTAGTGATGAGCGAGTACTAAAAAGCTCGGGTGCTCGAAGCTCGGGCCGAGCCTCCCAAGATACTCGTGTACTCGGCCCGAGCAACGAGCCCAATGTTATCCTATGGGAGACCCGAGTATTTTTGTGAAATGACCTCCCGGCAGCATGGAGAAACCCTAAAAATGTCACAAAAGTCTCAGAAGAGTGCTCAAATGACATGGCAACAGCATGGGGAAGACCCCTTGAAGCATTTATCACTCAAAAGTCACAGCTGTGAACAATTTTGTCCGCGTTTTACGCCATTTTTACGGACTCACCAGAAAACCTTCCAAAATGACCCCAAAATGATTTTTCATGGCGGAAATGTTAAGGGCACATACCCAATAGTGAGATAGAGCTGGTGTATGTTACTTTTTGAGATCAATACATGAAAGATTTTACGTGAAAACATTGTGTGGCACTCCGATGTCCCTGAGAAGAGACGTACATGAAGGCCTCTTGAGTCTAATGTGCCCATTTTGAGGAAGTGAGTCTTTGTAGTATTTTCCTTTGCCAGGGCAGTCCTAAATTGTGAGGTTCACCAATGCCCCTGCATACAGACGTGCATGAGGGCCTCAAAACATTAAGTGTCCATTGTCAGGAAGTGGGTGTATTATAGTATAGCCCTTAGGCAGGGCAGCCAAAAATTGGGAGGCTCCACATTGTCCCTGGGTAGAGACGTGCATGATGGCCTTTAAACCTGAAGTGCCCATTGTAAGGAAGTGGGTCTATTTCAGTATAGCCCTTTGCCAGGGCAGCCAAAAATTGGGAGGCTCCACATTGTCCCTGGGTAGAGACGTGCATGAGGGCCTCAAAACATTAAGTGTCCATTTTAAGGAAGTGGGTGTATTTCAGTATAGCCCTTAGGCAGGGCAGCCAAAAATTGGGAGGCTCCACATTGTCCCTGGGTAGAGACGTGCATGAGGGCCTCAAAACATTAAGTGTCCATTTTAAGGAAGTGGGTGTATTATAGTATAGCCCTTAGGCAGGGCAGCCAAAAATTGGGAGGCTCCACATTGTCCCTGGGTAGAGACGTGCATGATGGCCTTTAAACCTGAAGTGCCCATTGTAAGGAAGTGGGTCTATTTCAGTATAGCCCTTTGCCAGGGCAGCCAAAAATTGGGAGGCTCCACATTGTCCCTGGGTAGAGACGTGCATGAGGGCCTCAAAACATTAAGTGTCCATTTTAAGGAAGTGGGTGTATTTCAGTATAGCCCTTAGGCAGGGCAGCCAAAAATTGGGAGGCTCCACATTGTCCCTGGATAGAGACGTGCATGATGGCCTTTAAACCTGAAGTGCCCATTGTAAGGAAGTGGGTCTATTTCAGTATAGCCCTTTGCCAGGGCAGCCAAAAATTGGGAGGCTCCACATTGTCCCTGGGTAGAGACGTGCATGAGGGCCTCAAAACATTAAGTGTCCATTTTAAGGAAGTGGGTGTATTATAGTATAGCCCTTAGGCAGGGCAGCCAAAAATTGGGAGGCTCCACATTGTCCCTGGGTAGAGACGTGCATGATGGCCTTTAAACCTGAAGTGCCCATTGTAAGGAAGTGGGTCTATTTCAGTATAGCCCTTTGCCAGGGCAGCCAAAAATTGGGAGGCTCCACATTGTCCCTGGGTAGAGACGTGCATGAGGGCCTCAAAACATTAAGTGTCCATTTTAAGGAAGTGGGTGTATTTCAGTATAGCCCTTAGGCAGGGCAGCCAAAAATTGGGAGGCTCCACATTGTCCCTGGATAGAGACGTGCATGATGGCCTTTAAACCTGAAGTGCCCATTGTAAGGAAGTGGGTCTATTTCAGTATAGCCCTTTGCCAGGGCAGCCAAAAATTGGGAGGCTCCACATTGTCCCTGGGTAGAGACGTGCATGAGGGCCTCAAAACATTAAGTGTCCATTTTAAGGAAGTGGGTGTATTATAGTATAGCCCTTAGGCAGGGCAGCCAAAAATTGGGAGGCTACACGTTGTCCCTGGGTAGAGACGTGCATGAGGGCCTCAAAACATTGTTCCCATTGCAAAGGAGCGGGTCTCCTGTCGTTGTAATGTCCATTCTGCAAAGAATGGGCGAAAAAATTTACCACTGGGGGTATACCTGAAACAAAGACCTAACTATTGTAACGGTCATCATGATGGCGCATGAGGAGAAGGAGGAGCAGTCCAGCGATTATCCAAAGTCGAGAAGTGTACCCATGGGTGAGTGGAGGTACATGGCAAACTTTAAATTCCGCTCTCATTTGCTGGTGGTGTGGTGAAGTCTGGCCCAATCCAACCCTTGTTCATCTTTATCAGAGTCAGCCTGTCAGCATTTTCAGTTGACAGGCGGGTGCGTTTATCTGTAATGATTCCACCTGCGGCACTAAAAACACGCTCTGACAAAACGCTAGCAGCAGGGCAGGCCAGGACTTCCAAGGCGTAGAGAGCCAATTCATGCCACGTGTCCAGCTTGGATACCCAATAATTGTAAGGCACAGAGGAATGTCGGAGTACAGTTGTTCGATCTGCAAGGTACTCCTTCAGCATCTGGGCAAACTTAGGATTTCTTGTGGCACTACCCCGCACCTCAGGGGCTGTGGTACGTGAGGGGCTGAGAAAACTGTCCCACATCTTAAAGACTGTTCCCCTACCTCTGGCGGATTGGACTTGTGCCTCTCTCGGCTGTACGCCTCGGTTGTCCACTGATTCCTGACCTATGCCGCTAGCGTTTTGTGAGGGGAATGCTTTGCCTACTTCTGTGAGTATGGCCTTCCGAAACTGCTGCATTTTGGTTGACCTCTCATCCACGGGAATAAGAGACAAAAAGTTCTCCTTGTAGCGTGGGTCTAACAGTGTTACCAACCAGTAATGATTGTCGGCCAAGATGTTCTTAACGCGAGGGTCACGAGACAGGCAGCTTACCATAAAGTCAGCCATGTGCGCCAGACTCTTAACAGCCAGGACTTCAGTAGCCTGACCAACAAGATGACTGAACATGCTGTCCTCCTCCTCCTCCTCCTCCTCCTCCTCCTCCTCATCTACCCTGTCCTCTGGCCAGCCACGCTGAATCGAGGATATGACTGGTGTGCATGTCATATCCTCAATTTGGCCGGAGAGTTGCTCCATGTCTTCATCCTCCTCCTCGTCATAGTCCTCCACTGCACGTTGTGATGAGACGAGGCTGGGCTGTGTGTTATCACCCACACCCACTACTGTTTCTTGCTGCAACTCATCGCGCTCCGCCTGCAATGCATCATGTTTGTTTTTCAGCAGGGACCGTTTTAGAAGGCAGAGTAGCGGTATGGTGACGCTAATAATGGCGTCATCACCACTCACCATCTTGGTGGAGTCCTCAAAGTTTTGGAGGATGGTACATAGGTCTGACATCCATCTCCACTCCTCAGGTGTTATGTGTGGAGTTTGACCCATTTCCCGACGGCTTAGGTGATGCAGGTACTCAACAACTGCCCTCTTCTGCTCACATATCCTGACCAACATGTGCAGAGTTGAATTCCAACGCGTGGGGACATCACACACCAGTCTGTGAGCCGGAAGATGCAAACGGCGCTGAAAGCCGGCAAGGCCGGCTGAAGCAGTAGGTGACTTTCGAAAATGTGCAGACAGGCGGCGAACTTTTACCAGCAGATCAGACAGCTCTGGGTATGACTTTATAAACCGCTGAACCACGAGGTTGAGCACATGGGCCACGCATGGAACATGTGTCAGCTGGCCTCGCCTCAAAGCCGCCACCAGGTTCCGGCCATTGTCACAAACGACCTTTCCTGGCTTTAGGTTCAGAGGTGTGAGCCAGTGATCTGCCTGCTGTTTCAGAGCTGTCCACAGCTCTTCTGCATTGTGGGGTTTGTCACCTATGCAGATTAGCTTCAGCACAGCCTGTTGCCGCTTCGCCGAGGCAGTGCTGCAGTGCTTCCAGCTTGTGACTGGTGTGGAGGGCACAGTGGATGAGGATGCGCAGGAGGAGGAGGAGGCTGAAGAGCATGACATTCCGGAGCTGTAGAGTGTGGGTGAAACACTGACTGAGGTAGGGCCTGCAAACCTTGGTGTGGGAAGGACGTGTTCCGTCCCTCGCTCAGACTGGGTCCCAGCTTCCACAATATTAACCCAGTGTGCCGTCAACGAGATGTAGCGGCCTTGCCCACAAGCACTTGTCCACGTGTCTGTGGTTAGGTGGACTTTGGGTGAAACAGCGTTGTTCAGGGCACGTGTGATGTTTTGTGACACGTGGTTATGCAACGCGGGGACGGCACACCGGGAGAAATAGTGGCGGCTGGG
Source organism: Anomaloglossus baeobatrachus (assembly GCF_048569485.1). NCBI lineage: Eukaryota > Metazoa > Chordata > Amphibia > Anura > Aromobatidae > Anomaloglossus > Anomaloglossus baeobatrachus. The sequence goes on along the minus strand of NC_134358.1, from coordinate 31,135,502 downwards.
GACCGAGTAACGTGGGACAGCTGCCGCCATCAGGTCACGGAATGCTTCTGTCTCCACCAGCCTAAAAGGCAACATTTCCAGCGCAAGCAGTCGCGAAATGTTAGCATTTAGAACTGTGGCATGTGGGGTGTTGGCAGTGTATTTGCGCCTGCGTTCAAAGGTTTGCTCAATGGATAACTGAACGCTGCGCTGGGACAAGGACGTGCTTGATGATGGTGTTCTTTCTGCGTAGGCAACTGCAGGTGCAGGAGTGGAGGAGGCTTGTTCGCAGGCAGCATGGACAGAGGATTGGCTCGCATGCACAACCAGCGAAGACGTAGCAGTGACATCAGCAAGCACTGCTCCTCGACTCTGTTGTACTTCCCACAAAGTCGGGTGCTTGGCTGACATGTGCCTGATCATGCTGGTGGTGGTCAGGCTGCTAGTTTTGGTACCCCTGCTGATGCTGGCACGGCAGGTGTTGCAAATGGCCTTTTTTGAATCATCTGGATCCAACTTAAAAAACTGCCAGACTCGTGAAGACCTAACATTTGTACAGGCACCTTGTGTCGTCGTGTTGTTACGGGGAACGGTTGCCTGACTTCTGCCTGGGGCCACCACCCTGCTTCTTACTGCCTGTTGTGATGCTACGCCTCCCTCCCCCTGTGCACTGCTGTCCTCGCTCTGCATATCCTCCTGCCAGGTTGGGTCAGTTACTGGATCATCCACCACGTCGTCTTCCTCTTCCGCACCCTGCTCCTCCTCCTGACTTGCTGACAATTGTGTCTCATCATCGTCCACCACTTGTTGAGACACGTTGCCAACTTCGTGAGAACGTGGCTGCTCAAATATTTGGCTATCTGTACAGACGATCTCCTCATGACCCACTTCAATATGAGCTGGCGAGAGGCCAGAATGTGTGAATGGAAACGTGAACAGCTCTTCCGAGTGTCCAAGTGTGGGATCATTAATGTCCGAGGAGGACGTGTACTCAGCCTGGTGGTAGGAAGGAGGATCAGGTTCAGAAATGTGCGGTGCAGTATCACGGCTACTGACACTTGACCGTGTGGAAGACAGAGTGTTTGTGGTGGTGCCAATCTGACTGGAAGCATTATCCGCTATCCAACTAACAACCTGTTGACACTGGTCTTGGTTCAAGAGCGGTGTACTGCTGCGGTCCCCAAGAATTTGGGACAGGACGTGCGAGCGACTAGATGTGGCCCTTTGTTGTGGCGAAATTAGAGCTTGCCCACGACCTCGGCCTCTGCCTGCACCACCATCACGTCCACTTCCTTGTTCCTTGCCAATGCCCTTGCGCATTTTGCAATGCTGTGCACTGCTGACGTGTATATTCACTACTTGTGCGTTATATCAAAGTTTCTGGAAATTGCACACAAGTGCACCTGTACGCTGCCACCAACAGGCACACACGTGCGGTTTTAAAAACCAAGCACGGACGCAATAATAACCTAACACAGGTTTTAGGAGCAAAAATTAAGAACTCTGACACTATCAGCCACTGCTGACTGACGTGTATTATACACTACACTTGTGCGTTATATAATAGTTTGGTAAACGCACACCAGTGCACCTGTACGCTGCCACCAACAGGCACACACGTGCGGTTTTAAAAACCAAGCACGGACGCAATAATAACCTAACACAGGTTTTAGGAGCAAAAATTAAGAACTCTGACACTATCAGCCACTGCTGACTGACGTGTATTATACACTACACTTGTGCGTTATATAATAGTTTGGTAAACGCACACCAGTGCACCTGTACGCTGCCACCAACAGGCACACACGTGCGGTTTTAAAAACCAAGCACGGACGCAATAATAACCTAACAGGTTTTTTTGGGGAGCGACAATTACAGTACAGACAAGTCAGACACTATCTGGACTGTTTTACACTGTGTACACCAGCCCCAGATATGAAGGCTGGTATACGGTCACCACTACCCTGCCTGCCTGCCTGCCTGTATACTGCTACAATAGTCCTGACAAGGACTCTTTTGGTCACTAGCCTGTATTCAGACCTGGCTATACCCTGCCTGTATATAGCAACAATAGTCCTGAGAAGGACTCTGCTACTGTACGCCGACCTGGCTATACCCTGCCTGCCTGTATACAACTAGAATAGTCCTGAGAAGGACTTTTGGTCACACTGTTTGCAGCCCTGCAACTGAAAAAGCTATAAAGGGCCGCAAAGCTTTCCCTGAATCAGCGACACTCTCCCTGCACTGACTGTCTGGATAGTTGTGAGCAGAGCACAGCGCGCCGGCCGATATAAAGGCTCGGTCACGCTGTGCAGGCCGGCCAATCACTGCAATTCCACAACTAACAGGGCTGTGGCATTGCAGTGGTCTGCCAGCCAATCCCTGCATGAGGGCTGGCTCTCAAAAGAGCGCCAACATGCAGAAATGAAGACCACGAGTAAAGCACGAGTATCGCGAGATTACTCGGTCCCCGCCGAGCAGCCCGAGTACAGTGATACTCGTGCGAGTACCGAGTAGTGACAAGCATGCTCGCTCATCACTAGTAAACACAAATGTTGTTTTGTTGCAAATCAGCCTTTTATGTTCCTGACATTGTTGTCATTTTAATTCCTTTTTCTTTAATGTTTCCTTTTCACAGCTATTCTTATATAAAGATATTATGTCACCGATGCCGCGCTGTCACCATTGTGTTCCTTATCCTTTATGTTGCCACTTAGGCTTGAGTACATAAGGCGGCTTTCACACTACGGTTTTTTAACATGCCTCATGAACGTTTTTTTTGCTGCAAAAGCGGATCCTGTTTTTGTAAAGAGAAACGCATGTGTTATTTTACAGGATCCCGTCACTTGAAGTTTATTGGCGGGCATTGGAGTCATGTGATCGGGAGTGAGGGGAACTGAACGTGACAGAATGGAAATTCAGACGCACCACTTTCTCACTTCTTGCTGTGTATTTAATCTGGGACACAGCTAACCACTTTACCATCCATATTGAAGTTTTGACATGACACTAGTCAGGTACAGAATATGTTTTTAACTTTAGTAGGTTAGGGACTGTCTCAGATGGGTACACCGTGACGAGGTGAGACAGCTTCTTACCTTTTTGCAAAAATGTATATACTAAGTACCCTGTTTATTAAGCACTTGCAATTTATTTATTTATAGTCAGGGTATTTTGTCTACAATTTTCTCCTTGGTTTTTTTCTGGAAATTCAGACGCAGCTGGGGGCAAAGGAGAGAAGAGAGAGAGGAGAGAGGAGGAGAGAGAAGAGAGGAGAGTGAAGAGAGGAGAGGAGAAAGGAGAGAGAAGAGAGAGAGGGGAAGAGGGGAGAGAGGAGAAGAGAGGAAAGAGAAGAGAGATTAGAGGAGAGGAGAAGTGAGGAAAGAAGAGGAGAGAGAGAGAAGAGAGAGAGAGGAGAGAGAGAGAAGAGAGGAGAGCGGAGAAGAGAGGAGAGAGAGAAGGAGAGGCGAAGAGAGGACAGAGGAGAAGAGAGGAGAGAGCAGAAGAGAGAGGAGAGAGCAGAGAGAAGAAAGGAGAAGAGAGCAGAGAGGAGAGAGGAGAAGAGAGGAGAGAGAAGAGAGAAGAAGAGATTAGAAGAGAGGAGAGAGCAGAAGAGAGAGGAGAGAGCAGAGAGAAGAAAGGAGAAGAGAGCAGAGAGGAGAGAGGAGAAGAGAGGAGAGAGCAGAAGAGAGAGGAGAGAGCAGAGAGAAGAGAGAGGAGATAGCAGAGAGAAGAGAAGAGAGGAGAGAGGAGGAGAGAGAAGAGAGGAGAGTGAAGAGAGGAGAGGAGAAAGGAGAGAGAAGAGAGAGAGGGGAAGAGGGGAGAGAGGAGAAGAGAGGAAAGAGAAGAGAGATTAGAGGAGAGGAGAAGTGAGGAAAGAAGAGGAGAGAGAGAGAAGAGAGAGAGAGGAGAGAGAGAGAAGAGAGGAGAGCGGAGAAGAGAGGAGAGAGAGAAGGAGAGGCGAAGAGAGGACAGAGGAGAAGAGAGGAGAGAGCAGAAGAGAGAGGAGAGAGCAGAGAGAAGAAAGGAGAAGAGAGCAGAGAGGAGAGAGGAGAAGAGAGGAGAGAGAAGAGAGAAGAAGAGATTAGAAGAGAGGAGAGAGCAGAAGAGAGAGGAGAGAGCAGAGAGAAGAAAGGAGAAGAGAGCAGAGAGGAGAGAGGAGAAGAGAGGAGAGAGCAGAAGAGAGAGGAGAGAGCAGAGAGAAGAGAGAGGAGATAGCAGAGAGAAGAGAAGAGAGGAGAGAGAGAAAGAGGAGAGAGACAGGGGAGAGAGAGAGAGGGGAGCAGAGAGGAGAGAGGAGAAAAGAGGAGAGAGAAGAGAGGAGAGAGGAGAAGAGAGGAGAGAGGAGAAGAGAGGATAGAGCAGAAGAGAGAGGAGAGAGCAGAGAGAAGAGAGCAGAGAGGAGAGAGGAGAAGATAGGAGAAGAGAGAAGAGAGAGAGAGAGAGGAGAGAGAGAGGAGAGAGAGATGAAAGAGGAGAGAAGAGAGAGAGAGAAGAGAGAGAGGAGAGAGAGAGAGAGAGAGATGAAAGAGGAGAGAAGAGAGAGAGAGAGAGGAGAGAGAGAGGAGAGAGAGAGAGAGATGAAAGAGGAGAGAAGAGAGAGAGAGAGAAGAGAGAGAGGAGAGAGAGATGAAAGAGGAGAGAGGAGAGAGAGAGAGACTGTGATCACGCCAGGCTGGTTTCTCGCCAAGCAGGATCCTGTCTATCAGCATGCCAGCGTTCACATGCGTTTGTGTGCAGTATACCCCCGGTCACATGCATTTGCATACTGTTTAGTCAGGATTCAGCGACTTGCAGTATTTGGACGCAGCTCAAAAACGCTACAAGTAGCATTTTTGAAAAATGTTAAACTGCAAGTCGCTGGATCCTCACTATAACGCACGCAAGCGCAGGTGAACGCATATTGACGCAAGTCCATTGCAAATGCATTGAAATGAAAACGCATTTGCACTGGATCCAATTTTGCCTTAAAAAAACGTTCAGGACGCATGTTAAAAAAACATAGTGTTAAAGCAGCCTAATCGGAAGACTCAAATCAGGAACGCGCTCGGCGTATTTGTAGACGATCGCAACCTTCTTCGCGGTTTGTATTCCAATTCCTCATTCTTCTTCTTCGACGCCTCCTTCACATAAAGTGATGATGAGATACATCTACACTCATTTCCTTCATTTTAGTCCTGTTTTTTTTACACCCTGATGCAGATAGCGGCGCATTATCTCCTTTACAAGAAAAAAAAAAACAAAAAACATCTTCAAAATATCTTAAAAATGAGTTTTGCCATTTCTCAGCAGGGATTGAAGTCATCATAGATCCAGCCGCCGACATCAAATATTCTAAAATATACGCGCGGCTCTAAATGCATTCTTAAGTGCGGAGATTGCCGAGCACTTTTCGTGTTTACAATTTAAATAACTAAAATGCAGAGTGAAGGAAAAGAATGTGAATGATACAGCGGGGGAAATAAAATTGCTGTTATCTGGGATTTATTGATTTAACTGTTACCGATTTGGATAAAATTTGTAGAAAGTAAAACATGATAGGAGCCGGGAACATTTTGTGTAGGAAAAGGATGAAAAATTGTGTTGTTATTTGGAATTAGGTTCTTTTTGGTCATCAGATAACGGGTTCATTTGTTTTACAGAGACAGCTCCACTACGTCGGGCTGCTGATAAGTCTTTGGCTTTGTGATTTTTTTTATTTCTATGGTAATGAATGTTATATCACATGAAAGCCTTATGTGTCTAATTTATGTTTTCAAATTTTTGTGTTTGTTGCTTATGGCAACAGTGTTCTACGCATGCGGGAAACCAAAATATCGGAGTCTAATGTGATATTCACAGCAACTGAGAACAGAGGAGGGATAAAATTCTTGTTTCTGCAAAGAAAGTCCTTGAAGGATATTCATGGTGATAGGTCGCAGACATTAGGGGATCAGTGCCCTTCATATTCCACAGTTAAGAACTGGGTTGCCAAATTTAAATTGTGCCACTTCAGCCCCAATGATGAGGAACGTCCTGGACGCCCGAGAGTGGTTGCTGTTCCGGAGATCGTCGATGCTGTGCACAGCCTCATACTGGAGAATCCACAAATTTCAGCTAAAGCAATAGCAGACATCATGGGGATTTCCGGGAACGTGTTTGTGTCATTATCCATGAACATTTGGACATGAGGCAGCGATCTGCAAAGTGGGTCCCCAAATGTCTGACAACAGATCAGAGAGGCAGCGAGTGAAAACTTCCCGATCCATTTGTCAGCATTTCCGTACTGATAAGAACTTCCTGGATCGACTGGTCACTATGAATGAGACCTGGATTTATTTGTATGACAATGAAAGCAAGGAGTGGTCAAGAGTGGAGGTACAGTGGTTCTCCTCGTCCAAACAAGTTCAGGGTGCAAAAATCAGCCACTAAGGTGATGGCATCTGTGTTCTGGGATAAGGAGGGTGAGCTGCTAGTGGACTACCTTCAAAAGGGTTCCACCATCAATGCAAGGTATCACACTGAACTTTTAAACTAATTGAAGGCAGTTGTGAAGGCCAAAAGGCGCGGCAAGCTGTCCGAAGGAATCTTGTTCTTGCAAAACAACGCCTCCGCTCACACTGCACAAGTGACTACAGCAAAACTTGACAGAGCTGGAATTCCAGCTGGTTGACCACTCACCTTATTCACCAGATCTAGCTCAGTCCAAATATCATCTGTTTCCAAATCTGAAGAAACACCTCAAGGGTACCAAATTTCACACCATTTCTGATGCCATAGCTAATATGGATGCCTAGTTTGAGGCACAACTGAAATCCTTCTTTTTGCTAGGCTTACAGAACTTGGAATACCAATGTAAGAAGTGTGTTGTCATCATTAGAGAGTATGTGGAATACGTGTAAAGTTTCATCATGCTATCTCGTTTCTTTCTGTGTAAAGCCAAAGACTTATCAGCAGTCCCTCGTATACTTTATAGGCTGTGTCTAGTATTGCGGCTCAGATAGATTCACTTTTATACTTGCCGTCATTTTAACAAACTTTTCATGACTTAATGCTTGTGAATATAATAAACTTTGCAAGATACCTTATTAGGGGAATATGCTTCTTTCACCAACTTTGAGTTACTTCATTTTCTCCTCCCTACCTCATCATTAATGCTGAAAACTGTTAAAATCCACCTTAGTGAAAATAAGATGGATTGCTAGGTAGCTGATGTACTGAGCTGGATTAACAGCTACACAGCTCAGTACATCATGCAGCTTTTCAGTAAGTGTACACTATGTGCAGAATTATTAGGCAAATGAGTATTGTGGCCACATGATACTTTTTATACATGTCGTCCTACTCCAAGCTGTATAGGCTGAGAGCCAATTACCAATTAAGTAAATCAGGTGAAGTGCATCTCTGTAATGAGGAGGGGTGCGGTGTAATGACACAACACCCTATATAAGGTGTGCTTAATTATTAGGCAACTTCCTTTCCTTTGGCAAAATGGGTCAGAAGAGAGATTTGACGGGCTCTGAAAAGTCCAAAATTGTGAGATGTCTTGCAGAGGGATGCAGCAGTCTTGGCCCTTTTCGGGTTGAGGATGAAGTGAAGTTGAAGGATTAGATTGAGGATGAAGTGAAGCTCAACTCCCAGACCTACTGCCAGTAATAATATTTCAAAAGACTGACCTGCACATCCTACAAGTGTGTATAGGTGCCAGCTGAAAAAACCTAGCAAATACAAAATGGATACAGCCGCACACTAAATGCCATCAATGTATAACGGAACTCTGGTACTGCATTACTGCTATAAGAAAAAATGAGATTTTTAGTTTATCAATTGGCCAATGCATGTAAGCCCGGAAACCAAACGGCAAGGTAAATCTCAATATTCCGGGTCCCTAACTAAAATGCCCCTATCTAGGTTAAAAACATTAGTTTAGTTTCTGGAAGACAACTTCTTCAAGCAGTGGTACAGGAAGAAGTCAGTATCGTTCAAGAAAAACATGATTTTCATGCAGGACAATGCTCCATCACATGCATCCAACTACTCCACAGCGTGGCTGGCCAGTAAAGGTTTAAAAGATGAAAAAATAATGACATGGCCCCCTTGTTCACCTGATCTGAACCCCATAGAGAACCTGTGGTCCCTCATAAAATGTGAGATCTACAGGGAGGGAAAACAGTCCACCTCTGGGAACAGTGTCAGGAGGCTGTGGTGGCTGCTGCATGCAATGTTGATCGTAAACAGATCAAGCAATGACAGAATCTATGGATGGTCGGCTGTTACGAGGGGGACCCGGGGAAGCGTGCCAAGATGGGAAATGGACTGCTTCCGCCGGTCAAGGTCCACTGTGCGGTGTAAGGGACCGCCGCTATGGTGGGTGAAGAGTGAGCGGGTTGCTGCTAGCGATCGTCTGGAATGTCACAGACGATCTATGTACACCGATCTGCCCTAACCCGTGAGGGTTGTATGGCACAGATCTCACGGCTCGGTGTACCTGTTGCACGGGGAAGCACAGAGGTGCCCACGCACGTGTGCCAGTGGAAGTCACGAGAATATGGCACGAGGGTAGCACAGAGGTGCCCACGCACGTGTGCTTTCATAACCAGGTGAGTCCAATGGAGACTTGAGGAGCTCACCTGGGACAGGAACACGGCCTGTTGACGGGGGTACTGCCGGAGCAGCAAGGCAGGAACACGGCCTGCAAACGAGGTACTGCCGGAGCAGCAAGGGCCAAGCCCACAAGAGACAGTAATGCCTGAGCAGTGGCGTGGCAGCACGCTGCCAGACATCCAAACATAGAAGGACGGTCGCGCGCCGCCATGATGGCAGGGGGAGCTTTTAAGGAGGTGCAGCTCCACCCGAGGGCGGGCGCGAGGCGGAGATGACGGACTTGACCCAATCAGGATCCACGACGTCCCAGCCTGGCCAGTCAGGATTCACCACGTCACCAGCCTTGTCATCAAGCCGTGTGACGTCAGTGAGCGAATCAGGACCCACCACGCATTGCACATGCTCACCCTCCTGCCTCTGGGAAATAGAGGCGGGATCCTCGGTCTCACAATGTGCAGAGATAACGGGAATCTCACTGCTTCCCTGAGCAGTAAACCTCTGCACATTGCGCAGCCTCGCAGACCTTCGGGGCCGCTGAGCAGGAGAGTCTGCGGCAGGCCAGGAATGGGAGACCGCTTCACTCCTTGTAACAGGAGAACCACTAGGTGTCACCCTTCTGCTGCCTCTCTGAGAAGGTATCTCCTGCACACTGCGCAGTCTGGCAGACCTTCGGCGCTGCTGAGCAGGAGTGCTCGTGGCAGGCAAGGAATGGGAGACTGCCTCAGTCCTTGCCTCAGGAGAGCCACGAGATGTAACATTACCCCCCCGTCTAGGCCCCCCCCCTCTCCGTGCTCGAAGGCCGCTATCAAACCCGGGGCGCGGATATGATCCTCCAACTCCCAGGATCTATGCTCCGGACCACGGCCGGCCCACTCCACGAGGTAGTACCTCTTGCCCTGTATGACTTTTGTCTCCACAAGTTTTGCCACCTCAGGGTCGTCGGACGGGGAGTCGGTTTGAGCCGGCAGGGACCCCGAGAATTTATTAAGTCGTACGGGTTTCAGGAGGGACACGTGAAAGGTGTTGGCTATAGCCCAGCGTGGAGGGAGCTGGAGTCGATATGCCACTGGGTTTACCTGCTGTAGTACTTTAAACGGACCCAGATACCTAGGGGCGAATTTGGCTGCCTGTACCCGTAGGTTAACATTCTTAGAGGACAGCCATACTAGGTCACCAGGGGCGAAGGATGGTGCAGGGCGGCGGCGAACATCAGCCGTTGTCACCATCCGGTCTTTAGCCCTTTTAAGAGCCTCTTGGGTGTCATCCCAGATCTCCCGGGCCTTGGTCGCCCAATCCTCCACTCTAGTATCGGGTGACGTAATGGGCATCGGAACCGGGATTCTGGGATGTTGTCCGTTATTGAGTAGGAACGGAGTCTGGCCAGAGGATTCATGGACCGAATTGTTAATGGCAAATTCGGCCCAAGGAAGGAGGTTAGCCCAGTTGTCGTGGTGCGCGGATATAAAATGGCGGAGGTAAGTTACCAAGGTCTGATTAGTCCTCTCCACTAGTCCATTGGTCTCGGGATGGTATGCGGAGGATATGTTCAGCTCTATCTGCAGGAGCTTACAGAGCTCTCTCCAGAAGCGAGACGCGAACTGGGGACCCCGGTCGCTCACCACCTTGTCAGGCATGCCATGCAACCTAAATACATGCCGAATGAACAAGGTGGCGAGAGCACGTGACGTCGGGAGTCGTGGGAGAGGCACCAAGTGGACCATTTTAGAGAAGTGGTCCGTGATGACCCATACGACCCTGTGCCCTGCTGACTTGGGCAGATCTCCCAGGAAGTCCATCCCTACCACTTCCCAGGGACGATCCGGCACTGGCAGTGGGTGAAGAAGACCTGCCGGTCTCTGCCGGGACGGCTTATTCCGAGCACACGACATACAGGCTCCCACATATTCCTGTATGTCCTGGGGTAGTCTCGGCCACCAATAATGCCTGGTCACCAGGTCTCTGGTCCTTTTGACCCCGAAGTGACCCCCGACCTTGGAGGCATGGGCCCACGATAGCACCTCGTTCCGTAGTTCAGGGGGAACGAGGGTTTTGCCAGGTGGCACCTGGTCCAAAGAAGTGGGAGTGACCATCCTCAAGCTGTCCGGGGGTAGTATAAGACGAGGCTCCTCCTCGTCCTCCTCCAACACAACCATACAACGTGACAAGGCATCGGCCCGTACGTTCTTCTCACCGGCCAGGTGGCGGATAATAAAGCGGAACCGGGAGAAGAATAAAGACCAACGGGCCTGCCTTGGGTTCAGGCGTTGTGCTGTCTGGAGGTATGTGAGGTTTTTGTGGTCAGAAAAAACCTCAAATGGATGCTTCGCACCCTCCAGGAGATGCCGCCATTCCTGGAATGCTAGTTTCATCGCCAGTAACTCCCTATCCCCTATGGAGTAGTTCCTCTCGGCCGGAGAAAAGGTCTTGGAGAAAAAGAAACACGGATGTTTCCTTCCTCGTTCGTTTTTCTGGTACAGGACTGCACCTGCACCGACCGAAGAGGCGTCTACCTCCAGTAGGAAGGGTTTGGAGATGTCTGGACGATGAAGGATGGGAGCTCTGGAGAAGTGAGTTTTGAGAGTGTGAAATGCCTCTACCGTTTCCTGTGTCCATGCTTTGGGATTAGCGCCCTTGCGGGTAAGGGCAATGATGGGTGCTGCCACCGTCGAGAAGTTGGGAATGAACTGGCGATAATAATTGATAAACCCCAAGAATCGCTGGATCGCCTTCAGCGAGCGGGGCTCAGGCCAGTTCATCACTGTCTCCAACTTCCCCGAATCCATTGCTAACCCCTGACTGGACACTATGTACCCCAGGAACGGCAAGGATTCCTGTTCAAAAACGCACTTTTCCAGCTTAGCATATAACGAATGGGTGCGGAGCCTCTTAAGTACTCGGATGACATCCCTCCGATGGGTGGTAAGATCGGGGGAGAAGATAAGAATGTCATCCAGGTATGCAACCACGGAAAGATACAAATCCCGGAAAATGTCATTCACAAAGTCTTGAAATATGGCGGGGGCATTGCAGAGTCCGAAGGGCATTACTAGATACTCGTAGTGACCGTCCCTGGTGTTAAAGGCGGTCTTCCACTCATCGCCCTCTCGGACTCGCACTAGATTATACGCCCCGCGTAGATCCAGCTTTGTGAAGACCTTTGCCCCGCGGAATCGATCAAATAGCTCAGTAATGAGGGGCAAAGGGTATTTGTTCTTGATTGTGATTGCATTTAATCCCCTGTAATCGATATAGGGGCGCAGATCCCCTTCCTTCTTCTGCACAAAAAAGAACCCTGCACCAGCCGGTGAAATAGACTTGCGAATGAACCCCTTCACCAGGCTGTCCTGAATATATTTGGACATAGCCTCCGTCTCTGGAGCAGAGAGTGGATACACTCTGCCCCTAGGGGGCTCGGAGCCTGGCTTCAGGTCTATTCGGCAATCATATGGCCGGTGGGGAGGAAGAGTATCTGCGGCCCTTTTGGAAAAGACATCCCTGTAGGCCTCATAAGGTGTCGGTAAACCCGGCCCCTCAGTATTCCCTGAGGACCCAACCGACCTAATGGTAGCGGGTGGTTCGGTAGTCACGAGGTGCTCTCTACAGGATCCTGCCCAGGATGAGATCTCTCCTGTTGCCCAGTTGAGTATAGGAGCATGCTGTCTCAACCAGGGAAGGCCCAGTAGGATCTCATCCGTCCCCCCTGGAAGCACCAGGAAGGACACCTGCTCATGGTGTCCCGGTGGTACATCCATCCTGAGAGGGATGGTGATCTGGGTGATAGGATCGAGTAGTATGGACCCGTCGACTACCCGGACCCTGAGTGGCTTGGGCAACAGAACCAGGGGAACTGAGTATCGGGTTGCCAGGGAGGTCGAGATGAAATTGCCTTCAGCGCCTGAGTCCAAGCAAGCCAGGGCAGAGAAGAGAGTAGTGCCGAACTGCAACTGGGCGCTGATAGTCAACCTAGAGGGAGAAGTAGCGTCTAGAGTCCCCCCTCTGATAGAAACTAGACGCTGTCTTTTCCCGACGGTTTGGGACATAGGGTAGCTATGTGTCCCCTCTGCCCACAGGAAAAGCAGATGACACAAGACCGAGAACCTGGGGCAGAGGAGACCACCTTGGACACCTCCATTGACTCCACGGAGTCGCCTACAGGACTGGCTGGGGGACCTGTCTGATGGAAGACTGGAGTCAGACGCTTTTTAGGCCGAGAAGACGTGGGTGCTGAAGAGACCTCGAGCCTTCGCTCCGCCTGGCGGATGTCGATGCGAGAGGCAACCTGAATCAAGGACTCTAAAGTGGCAGGCACCTCACGTGTGGCCAGTGCGTCTTTGACAAACCCTGCCAGGCCCTCCCAAAACACAGGGACAAGGACCTTATCCGGCCAGTCCAGCTCTGCGGCCAGTGTCCTAAAGTGTACAGCAAAGTCCCCGACTGAAGCAGACCCTTGCCGAAGTCGTAGGAGGCGCAGCGCGGAATCGTGGGTGACTTGAGGCCCGAGGAACACCATTCTCATGGCCCCAAGATAAGCTGCTAAGTTATTCACCACACGATCTCCACGCTCCCACAACGGCGTGGACCACTTCAGCGCTCTCCCTGTGAGCAGGGACTGGACGAAGGCTACCTTCGCCTTCTCGGTAGCGTAAAGAGTCGCGGACAGCTCTAAGTAGGTGGTAACCTGGTTTATAAACCCATGGCACTCAGAGCTGTTGCCGCTAAAGCGCTCTGGAAGCGCAAGGCGAGGAGACCTTCCGCCCAATAGCACAGTCTGGGTAGCCGCCTGGGTGGCGACTGTCATCAGAGTAGTCTTATCGGAGGAAGACTGCTCCACTGCTGCCAATCGTGACTCCAACTGCTGCACATAACGCAGCAACTGCTGCTGCTCTTCAGCCATAGCCAGACCTTTGGCGCGACCGTAATGTTACGAGGGGGACCCGGGGAAGCGTGCCAAGATGGGAAATGGACTGCTTCCGCCGGTCAAGGTCCACTGTGCGGTGTAAGGGACCGCCGCTATGGTGGGTGAAGAGTGAGCGGGTTGCTGCTAGCGATCGTCTGGAATGTCACAGACGATCTATGTACACCGATCTGCCCTAACCCGTGAGGGTTGTATGGCACAGATCTCACGGCTCGGTGTACCTGTTGCACGGGGAAGCACAGAGGTGCCCACGCACGTGTGCCAGTGGAAGTCACGAGAATATGGCACGAGGGTAGCACAGAGGTGCCCACGCACGTGTGCTTTCATAACCAGGTGAGTCCAATGGAGACTTGAGGAGCTCACCTGGGACAGGAACACGGCCTGTTGACGGGGGTACTGCCGGAGCAGCAAGGCAGGAACACGGCCTGCAAACGAGGTACTGCCGGAGCAGCAAGGGCCAAGCCCACAAGAGACAGTAATGCCTGAGCAGTGGCGTGGCAGCACGCTGCCAGACATCCAAACATAGAAGGACGGTCGCGCGCCGCCATGATGGCAGGGGGAGCTTTTAAGGAGGTGCAGCTACACCCGAGGGCGGGCGCGAGGCGGAGATGACGGACTTGACCCAATCAGGATCCACGACGTCCCAGCCTGGCCAGTCAGGATTCACCACGTCACCAGCCTTGTCATCAAGCCGTGTGACGTCAGTGAGCGAATCAGGACCCACCACGCATTGCACATGCTCACCCTCCTGCCTCTGGGAAATAGAGGCGGGATCCTCGGTCTCACAATGTGCAGAGATAACGGGAATCTCACTGCTTCCCTGAGCAGTAAACCTCTGCACATTGCGCAGCGTCGCAGACCTTCGGGGCCGCTGAGTAGGAGAGTCTGCGGCAGGCCAGGAATGGGAGACCGCTTCACTCCTTGTAACAGGAGAACCACTAGGTGTCACCCTTCTGCTGCCTCTCTGAGAAGGTATCTCCTGCACACTGCGCAGTCTGGCAGACCTTCGGCGCTGCTGAGCAGGAGTGCTCATGGCAGGCAAGGAATGGGAGACTGCCTCAGTCCTTGCCTCAGGAGAGCCACGAGATGTAACAGTCGGCTGCTGAGTGTCATCATAAAGAAAGGGGGCTATATTGGGCACTAATTTTTGGGGGTTTTGTGTTTGCATGTCAGAAATGTTTATTTCTAAATTTTGTGCAGTTATATTGGTTTACCTGGGGAAAATAAACAAGTGAGATGGGAATATATTCAGTTTTTATTAAGTTGCCTAATAATTCTGCACAGTAATAGTTACCTGCACAAACAGATATCCTCCTAAGATAGCCACATCTAAAAAAACCCCTCCCCAACTGCCAAAAATAAAATTGATATTTATGAGTCTTTTGGGCTGATTGAGAACATGCAGTTAGGTCCAGAAATATTTGGACAGTGACACAATTCTCGCGAGTTGGGCTCTGCATGCCACCACATTGGATTTGAAATGAAACCTCTACAACAGAATTCAAGTAGCAAATAAAGAGAACCATACGACCGAAATCCAAAGTGCAAAAAGTGAAATCTTTATTGATAGGGGTAGGTGCAGGGCGGCACAATGCAAGTGAGGCCACAGACAATCAGACACTGACCATATATGAACAAATAGTCAAATAGATAATACATCCATATAGAGATCACATAACTCCAATTATTTATGCATAAAGGAAACCATTGAAATCCGTACTTCAAAATTAAGAAAAATACAGATATCAACAGAGTGGACTATATCATCACAAGGGAAGGGAGATTTACCCTTATATCCCATATATCAGGGTACTCAATTGAATCCAGTGTATTAACAATTTCAAGGGAATCCCAGATATATATATATTGATGATAAAATCTCACTGTATACATAACCTGTATTGATATCAATCTGGAACTGACATAATAAGCATCAAATCTATACTATAAAGATATATATGGATGTCACCAGATTAAATTACATCATCCAAAAGAGGGAGAATTTCCCCACATCTCCCAAACATCAGAATATCCAATTGATACCAGTATATTAATTTTATCTAGGGAATCCCAGGATGTGCATGAAAATGATGTGATCTTTACTATGTACACAGTCTGGATTAACATCACTCTGTAGCAGCCACAATGGGCATCATTGACAGACTGTGGTTATGACTGTGATACAGATTATATATGGACGTATAACACCAATCAGGACAGGCTATACCATTATATGCGCTAGAAAGAAGGGCATTTCCATATGTCTTATTAGTGTGAGTCCCCACTAATGTGACTAAGGTACCTATATATAAGGGGAACCTCACACCGATCGTAACAATTATATGGTATAGCACTGTACCAGAAGGATTGGTGGTCAGTGGGTGTTGTCCGCGTCCTTCCCGACGGCCGTTTCGGCGAGAAGCCTTCGTCAGGGGGCGTGTACAAAGTGAGGGAACACGTGATTTAAAAAGGAAGCGTCAACCAATTACCGCCGACTACTATATTGGTGACGCAGGCAGTAACCAGGACAGCATAGGACGCTCACCGCCAGCCGCGCACACTTCCTGTCCGACGGTTCCGGTCACATGACCGCCACGTGTGCGCATCACGTGGCCGTCATGTGAGCAGACGTCACACAAGGTAGACGGCGCGGCAGCACGGAGACGCCCACTGCTCCCAGGGCGCCTGCGCACAGACACACCACTGTATCGCATATAGTATGAAAACAGCACTATTGTGGAAAGAATTATATAGGCGGGACAAGGTGCTATATGTATAATGCATCCGATATATGTGTGTGCCATAGATGTATGGGCGGGACAAGGTGCTGTATATATAATATAGCCGATATATGTGTATGCCATAGATAATGGATGCTCCATATACATAATAGCACAGCCCAGGACCAATGTAGATATAAGTATGACGTATAGAAAAGCATAATATTCAATAACTATGAACAATAAACATATAAATGGTATGTGACCGAAGGATCAACATAGAAGATATATAGGACATGATGTAATCCCATTTCCTCATAAGAAACTACAAGATATGGGAACTTATGATATCATGTAAAAATCAATATATCAAAATTCCATACTCAGTGGTATATCAAAAAATAAAATAAATAGTAATCATGACATCATGAAAAAAGTAGGATGCCATCATGTCAAATTATGTCGATCCCCCACGTACATTCCCATAAGATGTAATTGCATCATACATATCGTGGGAGCAACCCAAAATTAGCAATAACCATAGCGTCCAAAGACATAATGTTCTGTAAATATAAACTACAAGATATAGGAACTTCATGATATCATGAAAATTCAATACATCAAAATTCCGTACTCAGTAGTATATCCAGAAAATAATCATGACATCATGAAAAAAGTAGGACGCCATCATGCAAAATTTATGTTAATCCCCTACGTACATTCCCATAAGATGTAATTGCGTCATATATATCATGGGAATTACCCAGTATTAACAATAACCATAGCGTCCAAAAGGCATAATGCTCTGTAAATATAAACGGCGCTAACACATAATCGAAATGTCAGATGCTCCTAAGGCTTGGTGCAGTCCCGGCTCTTCATGTGGATATAGAAACTTCATGATGATAAAGGGAATTTTTCAAATTTCAATCATACTGGTATGTCGGACTTATGGGAGGAAGACGCCTAAGATAAATAGATTAAATTAAAAACTAATATAGATAACACATTAAAAACAAAAAATAAAAAAATAAAAAATGAAAAACCACACAGAATACCCCCCACATATAGATGACACTAAGAGGACCATGGTTTTCACAAAAAGGGGGCATAAGAGATATTCTCGTTCAGTCCCAGAGGGTGAAGAGTTTTCAGTTCCCAAATCCATCTTGTCTCCATCTTGGCCAGTCGTTGGCTAATCTTGCCACCCCGGATGTTAGAATCAAGATGGTCAATGCCCCTGACTCGTAACAACATAGGATCAGATTGATGGTATTGTTTAAAATGGCGTGGGATAGTTTTTAATGATGGGATATCGGAGCAGTTGACTGCTGCGATAATCCCGTTAACGTGTTCCCGAATGCGCACTTTAAATTGCCTAGTTGTCAGGCCAACGTATATTTTGGGGCAGGGGCAGGTGGCATAATAAATGACCGCCGACGTTGTACAAGTAATAAATTTTTTGATGGAGAAAGTGTGTGTGCCCATAGAGTCCGTGAACGTATTCGTCCTGTCCACATTCGGACAGGCCACACAACGACCACATGGTGCGCAGCCAACACGAGGAACCACAGGGCCAAATGGAGTCGGCTGAACGTTCTCATCGTAATGACTTACCACAAGATGATCACGGAGATTTTTAGATCTCCGGATGCTCAACATTGGTCTTTCAGAGATCATCTGAGCCAGTATGGGATCAGCCTGCAAGACTAGCCAAAATTTCTGCAGGCAAGATCTTATAGCTGAAAATTGGCCATGGTAGTCAGTTACGAATCTCATGGTTTCCTGTGATGGAGGTTTCTTGGGAGCGTACAACAGGGAGTGGCGAGAGGAATGCCTCGCTCTGTTGTAGGCTCTCTTCACGCATCGTTTACTGTAACCTCTCGCATAAAATCTATGCTTGAGGTCCAGTGCTCGTTCTTCAAAATCCAGATCGGTGGAGCAGATCCTGCGCAGCCGCAGGAACTGGCCCACCGGAATGGACCGGATCATGTGACCAGGATGCGAAGAGGACGCGTGCAACAACATGTTCCCTGCGGTCTTCTTTCGAAATATGTCCGTTTCGATGATGTTATTAGGATCCCTTTTGACGATAACGTCAAGAAAATCGACGGACTGAGCATGGTGGGTGTAGGTGATATGAATATTACAGTCGTTACAATTCAGGCTCTTCATGAAGTCATGGAGCTCAGTCTCCGTACCCTGCCAGATCAAAAAGATGTCGTCGATGTACCGCGTCCAAAAGGGGACACGGTCCATCGACGGCAGCTGATCTGACAGGAAGAGGCCCCTCTCCCACATCCCCAGGAACAGGTTGGCATAAGAGGGGGCAAAAGAGGCCCCCATCGCTGTTCCCTGGAGCTGCAGGTAGAAAGACCCCTTAAAGACAAAGAAATTATGAGTTAGAGTGAACTCCAATAACTCCATGATAAGGGCCACCATGTCAGATGATAAATTCGACATCTCTAAAAAGAATCGGGTGGCTCGAAGTCCGTCACAATGTCTTATGCTGGTGTAGAGGGATTCCACATCCCCCGTCACCAGCACAGAATCCTCACCAATGCTCAGTCCATCGACCTTCCTGAGGAAATCGCCTGTATCCTTAATGAAGGATGGTAAACCCTCAACAAGCGGCTGGAGTTTGGTATCTATCCATCGATTTACATGTTCCAGGAAATTCCCTCTACCGGATACAATTGGTCTACCAGGAGGGGGGCTAATACCTTTATGAATTTTAGGCAGGAGGTACAGTGTGGGAATTGTCGGCTCAGGCACCTGGAGGGCCGAAGCCAGGTCTTGGGTGATAACGTTAGTGGCTAATGCGGTTTTAAGGATCCCCTGAAGCAGGGACGTAAAGGCAGAAAGCGGGTTAAAGGTCAGCTTTTTATAGCAGACCTTGTCCCGCAACTGCCTGAACGCCTCCCTCTCGTAGAGATCCTTTGGCCACACCACCACGTTACCACCCTTGTCCGCGGGCTTCAGTACCACTCCAGGCAACCTCCGCAACTCCCGCAACCTGGTACGTTCCTGCCAAGAAAGATTATCGTGGGAGATACCAGCTGGGATATTATCAAACTCTTTGGAAACCAGTTGCACAAATAAATCCACATTTGGGCATGATGAAAGAGGAGGGAATTTCCTAGATCGTGGACGTATTGAGGGGGGAATCTTACCTCCTTCCATAGTAGTATGTTCCATGGCCAGTTCCTCAAGATCACGTAGGGCTACTTGTTCCTCCTCTGTAGGAAAAAGCTTTTTCAAATTAGTGTCGAAAAAATATCTTTAAAGATTAAGGAATGAGCAAATAAATGCAAATCCTTCGTAGCCAAAAAGCGATCAAATCTGGCAGTTGGTGAAAAGGAAAGACCCTTTTCCAAAAGGGAGATATCAGAGGGAGAAAGGACGTAAGAACTAAGATTAATCACCTTATTGGAAAACTTGTATCCAGGTGTTCTGTAGTTATTTGTTTTTACAACAGGTGTCATATTCTCTCTCGATCTCCCAATCGATAAGCCAGATCGGGTGGTAATGCTGGATTGAGCCGAAGTTACGTCCGACTGATCGCTGATTGAAGACACCGAGGAAAAAGAGGCGGAACGAGCTGCCCTAGGTGATCCAGAGGGGGCCTGTCTCCAGAGGTAGACCGTCTTTTGGGAAAAATCCCGTAGATCACGGGCCCACTTCTTAGCTTGTGTGTCATGGATTTTCTTGACACAGTTATCAAGATTTTTTTCAAGTCTTGAATCAAAAACAGATAATTGATCCAACGGACATGTTTCCTTAAATTTGGATTGTGCTTCATCCAATAATATATCTATATTGGAGATGCTCTTAGTGTTGGACTCAACCAACAATTCCATAAAGGTTGAGGAGCACATGTTGCATGCCTCCTCCCATCTCGTGATGAAGGATTGGTCGTCAATGAAGAAGGTGGGGATAACACGGACTCTTAACCCTCGGGGTATGAACTTCTTAGAAATATATCTCTGTAGGAATTGGCGATTCCACCATATTTTAGATCTTTTTAATTGTAGTTGTTGGATTATAGAAAATGCCTCCTCCAGATTGTGATCACTTGTAGGTGTCATACCGCCTTCCAAATCACCATACACCTGGTTGGCCTGATCAAGCCAACATTTCTCCTTTGCCTTGTAGTCCATGGCTGGAGTACAATCTGTGCAAAACACAGTAAAATTAATATTCAAAAGGAACCACAGCCACACCATGATTTACCAGACATAAATGTAGATAATAACCATTATAATATGCATAGGATCCTGGATGGGGACTGAGGATAAGTCGTAATTAAATAGCAAATAAAGATGGTTATTATCTACATTTATGTCTGGTAAATCATGGTGTGGCTGTGGTTCCTTTTGAACAGAATTCAAGTGCAGATTGTAACGTTTAATTTGAAGGTTTGAACAAAAATATCTGATAGAAATTGTAGGAATTGTACACATTTCTTTACAAACACTCCACATTTTAGGAGGTCAAAAGTAATTGGACAAATAAACCAAACCCAAACAAAATATTTTTATTTTCAATATTTTGTTGCGAATCCTTTGGAGGCAATCACTGCCTTAAGTCTGGAACCCATGGACATCACCAAACGCTGGGTTTCCTCCTTCTTAATGCTTTACCAGGCCTTTACAGCCGCAGCCTTCAGGTCTTGCTTGTTTGTGGGTCTTTCCGGCTTAAGTCTGGATTTGAGCAAGTGAA
The DNA here is from genome assembly GCF_048569485.1 of Anomaloglossus baeobatrachus. Taxonomy (NCBI): domain Eukaryota; kingdom Metazoa; phylum Chordata; class Amphibia; order Anura; family Aromobatidae; genus Anomaloglossus; species Anomaloglossus baeobatrachus. Next base: position 31,114,583 of record NC_134358.1, on the reverse strand, counting down.
ATGCATGCTCAATTGGGTTAAGATCTGGTGATTGACTTGGCCATTGCAAAATGTTCCACTTTTTTGCACTCATGAACTCCTGGGTAGCTTTGGCTGTATGCTTGGGGTCATTGTCCATCTGTACTATGAAGCGCCGTCCGATCAACTTTGCGGCATTTGGCTGAATCTGGGCTGAAAGTATATCCCGGTACACTTCAGAATTCATCCGGCTACTCTTGTCTGCTGTTATGTCATTAATAAACACAAGTGATCCAGTGCCATTGAAAGCCATGCATGCCCATGCCATCACGTTGCCTCCACTATGTTTTACAGAGGATGTGGTGTGCCTTGGATCATGTGCCGTTCCCTTTCTTCTCCAAACTTTTTTCTTCCCATCATTCTGGTACAGGTTGATCTTGGTTTCATCTGTCCATAGAATACTTTTCCAGAACTGAGCTGGCTTCATGAGGTGTTTTTCAGCAAATTTAACTCTGGCCTGTCTATTTTTGGAATTGATGAATGGTTTGCATCTAGATGTGAACCCTTTGTATTTACTTTCATGGAGTCTTCTCTTTACTGTTGACTTAGAGACAGATACACCTACTTCACTGAGAGTGTTCTGGACTTCAGTTGATGTTGTGAACGGGTTCTTCTTCACCAAAGAAAGTATGCGGCGATCATCCACCACTGTTGTCATCCGTGGATGCCCAGGCCTTTTTGAGTTCCCAAGCTCAACAGTCAATTCCTTTTTTCTCAGAATGTACCCGACTGTTGATTTTGCTACTCCAAGCATGTCTGCTATCTCTCTGATGGATTTTTTCTTTTGTTTCAGCCTCAGGATGTTCTGCTTCACCTCAATTGAGAGTTGCTTAGACCGCATGTTGTCTGGTCACAGCAACAGCTTCCAAATACAAAACCACACACCTGTAATCAACCCCAGACCTTTTAACTACTTCATTGATTACAGGTTAACGAGGGAGACGCCTTCAGAGTTAATTGCAGCCCTTAGAGTCCCTTGTCCAATTACTTTTGGTCCCTTGAAAAAGAGGAGGCTATGCATTACAGAGCTATGATTCCTAAACCCTTTCTCCGATTTGGATGTGAAAACTCTCATATTGCAGCTGGGAGTGTGCACTTTCAGCCCATATTATATATATAATTGTATTTCTGAACATGTTTTTGTAAACAGCTAAAATAACAAAACTTGTGTCACTGTCCAAATATTTCTGGACCTAACTGTAGTTGTTGATCAATAATAAAAAAAAAATCCTGTAAAATACAACTTGCTTAATAATTCTTCACATGGTGTATAGAGCTAGATTAACAGCTACACAGCTCAGTACTGGTGTTTAATTGCTTCCAATCTACAGTTCCTTCCAATAGTGAATCGTGTAAAAACAAGATAGCAGAAATCCCTGGCATCTGCATGGATTGTTAAAACCAGACATCATTTTAAGTAATCTCTACCCACTAGCTCAGCAAAGACTGACAATTCTTGATGAAAAATTCAAGGAATGAGTCATATATTGGCCAAAAATAGTATTATTTCTCATCTGTACACACAAGAGCTTATTCAGGAACTTAAAATTACAGGTACACTTTACATACTATATTATCAGATCCTGTGGAAAAGGACAGGTGTGGTTGTAATTGTGTAAAACAAATTCAGGATTTTCCAACCACGGATAATCATAATCACTAATGGCAGAAACAAATATGAAATGATTGAGGCTGAATAAGGAAACATTTGAAACAAAAAAAAACTTTAAAATATATGATAAATATAGCATAATTGTGGTATAATAATCATTACTATTATTTAATAATATTAATAATAATTATAATACAAAACCTATTGTTTTGTTGTTAAAGTAAAAAGCTGTAAAATACTGAAACTGTCCTGCTATACATAGAGACAGGAGAGTGAGAATCCCTCATGTCTCTTATGCAGTGTATAGGAGACATCGAAGCAGCTAATTTCCACACACTAGCTCAGGGACAACTGACAATGAGTGATAAAGTGGAAAATTGGGGAAAAATGCAAGACACAACTAATACTAAAGCAGGCTTTACACGCTGCACATCGGCTAGCAATGTCGTGCGCAAAAGCACCTGCCCCCGTCATAAGCGCGATCTCTTGTGATAGCTGCCGTAGCGAACATTATCGCTACGGCAGCGCCACACGCACTTACCTGCCCTGGCCGGCGATCCGCCTCCTTTCTAAGGGGGCAGTTCGTGCGGCGTCATAGCGATGTCACACAGCAGGCGGCCAATAGAAGTGGAGGAGCGGAGATGAGCGGAACGTAAACATCCCGCCCACCTCCTTCCTTTCTTCCGCATTGCCGGTGGAGGCAGGTAAGGAGATGTTTGTCGCTCCTGCTCACACATAGCGATGTTTGCTGCCGCAGGAACGAGGAACAACATCGCTAATAAGCAGAGAACGATTTTATGTTTCAGGACGACCTCTCAGCGGGAAACGATTTTGGCCGCTTTTGCGATCGTTTAAGGTTGCTCATAAGTGTCGCACACTACGATATCGTTAATGACGCCGGATGTGCGTCACAAACACCGTGACCCTGATGATAATTCATTAACGATATCGTAGCGTGTAAAGCCCGCTTTAGTCCAGAAATAGTGTTTCTCCTTATTCAGGCCCCCTTCACACGTTAGTGAAAAGGTCTGAGTTTTTCACTGACGTGATAAAGGTGCGTATGTCCCTCCATGTGCATTGATTTCATGGCACATGTGTGTTCTACATGTGTTATCCGTGATCAGAGATAGTACATGTAGATCAGGCAATTATACTCACCTGTCCCTGCTTCTGCTGTCCGTGGTGCTGATATCTCCCAGATGCACTCTCCGGCCGCCACTGTGTTCCCTCTGCAGCTACTTCCGGGTCAGCTGTGTAGTAAATAACTGCATATGTATGAGAATAATTAGCTGGCCTGGAAGCAGGAGACAGCAGAGAGGAGTATAAAAAGCTCTTTATTTCAAAGATATGTTTTTTTCTGGTATGTGTTTCATGGATCATACCATAGTGTGGTCCATGGGACATCAGTGATGAGAGAAAAAAACGGACTTGTTTCCGTGTGGAGCACATGGACACGTGTGTACACCGCACGAAGACACGGTCAGTGAAACATCATTGATGTGTGCGCAGACCCATTGATTTTAATGGGTCTGTGTATGTCCTTGCTTTTGGTACATATAAAAACTAGCACATACCAGAATCACTGGTGTGTGAAAGGGCTTGACACACACAAAACCTTAATGAAAACAGACACCTGAAATGTCAGGTACATTTAACATGTTAACCTACTATCCTAATCAGAGTACATACACAATAATGTGCATAATGCTGCGTAAATGTCACATTTGGATTGGCTAGTGTCTGACACAGATGTGCACGGATTAATGACTTTCTGGCCTCTGGTGCATGGTGAAATATATGGGTATCATTGGGAGTGGAAAAGGAAAGGAGGATCCTGATGATAGGGAGCAGGAGATGTTCCACTTTTTGACACTATCCTGTGTCCGGTCCCTGATCTCCCCTAACGTTCCTATACGAGTCCTTTCCCTCATCGCTGACACGTGCCTAGTCCCTTATTGTCCTTCCACTGACCATGGATAGTGACAAGGCCATTGAGTAAGCTAGATGTCACTACTACGGTATTGACACACAGGGGAAGAAGGACAGACAGGGGGACATAGACTAAAGTATATACAAACAAACTTCACCAATGCAGCCAGATACCAAGGCTGCAGAAGACCAGGCTCCAACATGTAACATTACCACAGCTAAACTCCAGTAGCAGAACACCAGCAGCCCTAAGGTCTGTGACACACATCCGTGCCGCCGGCACGTGTTTGTCATTTTTTGCACGTACCGGCGGCACGGAGAAACGTTAAGCAATGCTACCCTATGGTAGCAGGCACACACACGTAAAACCACACGGAACGTGTGTCCGTGTGCGTTTGTACGTGTGTGCGTTTTTCAAAGCGCTGACATGTCAGTGTTTTCTCCCACAGCACGGGTGTCACACGGCCCGCACCCGTACCACACGGGTGTAGTGTGGATGTGGTCCCGTGTGACACACGCCGGAGAAAACACATGTGTCAGTGAAAAAAACCCAAAACATTAACTCACCTTCTCCAGCCCTCCTGCCTCTGCCGCTGCTGCCAACCGCCGCTCATTATTCTCATTTAATATTCACTTCACTGCCTGGCAGCAGCAGCGGGGAGACGGGTGGGCTGGAGACCGAGGATCAGCACCACGGACAGCAGGAAGGACCAAGTGAGTATGTAAATTACCGGTTCTACGTGTGCTATCGCGGATAGCACACGTAGAACACACTTGGCCCGCATGTACCAGAGACACGTACTTACCTGCACGCAACACGCAGGGGAAATACGTGTCTCTCGGCACGTGCGTGATTTTCACGTGAGTGTGGCAGAGGCCTAAGAGAACTTTTTCCCTCCATGGTTTTCATAACGGAATGAGATTCTATTATCAGCATCAGGTGATGGGACATGTGACTACTTAAAGGAGATGGAAGTGGTGTCATACTGACTAACCAGGAGCTACTAGCAAGTAAAATGTCATTAACTCTTACTGCATGAACAGAAAGAACAATCTGAAGCTCCGATCCCAGAGTTGTCACAAGTAGAGTTGAGCGCGGTTCTAGGTTCGAGGTTCTCCAGTTCTAGGCTCGAGTGATTTTGGGGCCTGTTCTAGATCGAACTAGAACTCGAGCTTTTTGAAAAAGCTCGATAGTTCTAGAAACGTTCGATAATGGTTCTAGCAGCAAAAAAACAGCTAATTCCTAGCTGGCTTTCCGCTGTAATAGTGTAAGTCACTCTGTGACTCACACTATTATGACATTTCAGTGTATAGTGTGCGTGAACAGCGCCTTCAGATCACTGCTGCTTGTATAATGGCGATCGCCATTTCTTTTTTTTTTTTCCTTGTCTTCCTTCCCTAAGCGCGCGCGTCTTGTGGGGCGGGCCAGCATGTCAGCCAATCCCAGACACACACACAGCTAAGTGGACTTTTAGCCAGAGAAGCAACGGCATGTGTGATAGGATGTCCATGTCACATGTCCCTGCATTATAAAACCGGACATTTTCCTCCAGGACGCCATTATCTGCCTTCTGCGTCCTTGGTGTCAGACATCACTGTCGCAGCTCCGTCCTTTGTCCTATCGCCGATACTGCTGTATGCGCTCCATACACAGCGCTAGACAGCTTAGGGATAGCACTTTCTATAAGTCCTTTTAAGGGCTCGTACCGGCAGGGTCAGAGCCATAGGTGACAGGTCCTGAAAACAGAGACAGCGTCTGTGTAGCTAAGGTCAGGGATTTCCTCCCTGCATTTCCCCATTAGGAGGGAATAGAAAGGCAGGCTCCCTTTCCTCTACCCAGAGCCCCACAATCCTGGCACTGTACCCTCCTGTCCTCTGCACACTCCAACTCATTATAACTAAGCCATTATACTAGCAAACACTCAGTGTTCCTAGTGGCATCCTAAACGTGGCTATTGGACTTTTGTCTAGTCACACTAATGCAAAGATATTTGCAGCACGTCTGCCTGCATTGCACACTCAAACTTATTGTTACTAAGCCATTATACTAGCAAACACTGAGTGTACCTAGTGGCATCCTAAACAAGGCTATTGGACTTTTGTCTAGTCACACTAGTGCAAATATATTTGCAGCACGTCTGCCTGCATTGCACACTCCAACTCATTGTTACTTACTAAGACATTATAATACCAAAAATTGAGTAAACTTAGTGGCATACAAGAAGTGGCTGTTGTACTCCATTAGTGCCCCACTGGTGGCAAGCTATTTCTAGCACCTCTGCATGACACCCTCCTGCTCTGTTTTTAATAAGCTATAATGATAGCAAAAAATACTGCCATTTAGTGGCATCATAGAACTGGCTGTTGGACTCCTTTATTGTGCCACTGGTGCCAAGCAATCTCAAGCACCTCTGCATTCTACCCTTATGCACATTTAGCTATGCTAATTTTATAGCAAACTCAGGGAATTCCTTGCTGCATTTGATCATTAGGAGGGATAGAAAGTGAGGCTTCTTTTACTGTCCTGGTACCCACAGAACACGGCCACTGTACCCATCTGTCCACTTTTGCCACGCTATTTAATTTGCCCAAAGAGCTGACTCTTTTTCTGCCATCCTAAAATTGTCTGGAATACTAAGTTAGTGTTCCTTTGCTGCCAAGCAAGGTACAACACATGTGCATGCTACACTCCTTTCCATTTCTGGAATGCAATTATTAACTGCAGGTAGTCCAGCCAATCTGTGACGAAGGTGCAGGCGTGGATATAATGTAGCCTGCATCCAATGATGGTTCTCTCGATGTCTGAAAGCTCAACAATACCTTCTGTTTCCACTTCCAAAACAAGTGATGACCTGCCAATCACACTCCCTGTTGCGGGTTAAGGAGTGGAAGTTCAGTGTGAAAAACCTTGTGTGACTGCTGTCCCCACAGTCACAGAGGATGAAGAGCACGCAGATGCACTTGATGGGGCAGGCGGTGGTTGCACAGGCACGCTAGGCCGCATTGTAGCACAGTGAAATTCACATTGCGACTTATGCTTCATTTTAAGTCGTGTACAGGGTGGGCTCCCCAGTATGCAGAAAAACCAGGCAAAAGGAAAAGGACTCTAGGCAGTTGGGTTGATAAATGATTGTTTAACTTTACCAAAAGAAACAATAAGAACCATGCATACAATTTAAATAATTGAACAATCTATTCTGTTGCCTACTACCTGCTAATCCCTCTGTGTAGCAGTAATTGTGTGTTTGTGCATGTGTGTGTGTGTGTGTGTGTGTGTGTGCGAACACGACTTACCAGTGGCGCATCACAAGAGCTTCCAAGTTACCTACCTAAACATAGACAAAACACATTACCCACCCTGAATACCCTTGTTAGCTGAAGCCTCACAGATAATGCAGATGATAACAGTGTGAATGCAAACCACACAGCTCTGCAACACAGTCATGGACATCTTGAAAAGCAACAGTAAATGCAAACATGTGTTGCTGTCCCTCTATGATTTAAACTGTATGTGACAATTTGACAGTGCAGAGGCAGCAAGTCTTATTGTCTATAAATAGTCGGCCTACCCAGAACATATATGTGTTTTGCTAATAAAACAAAGTGTTGCGTGCCCGCATTATTGTCTGGGCACAGCCTACCGTACCCGGGTACTCTGATGTCCAGTTGCCAGAAATACAGACTTTACACTCCTCTCACGGTAAACAGTATAGACAGCACTGTAAGAATGTTGATCTGTGGCACAGGATGCTGCTCACTGACGTTACAGTGCTCATCATCAAAGTACAACACAACTCCCCTCACAATTGAACGAAGTGTTTCCGCGGTGGCTCCTTGCTGTAACACACACCTTTAGCTTTTCCTTCTGTTCATAGACAGCATCTCCAAGTCCACACCTGAAGAGCAATTTGATATTGCTATAGTGACCAAACAAAGGCAGATCCAAAATAACAGCAGCCCCTTGTGTGTAGTCTGCCACAATGCATGCAATGGCAAATTAGCATGTTGCATTGACAGTGGCTAAAGCTGAGCAATACACCTTCACGCTATAAATTCATATCCATGTGACACTTCATGGAGGAACTACTCAAAGGTGTGAGTTTTTGCCTTCTACTTACAGATTGTTGACAAATCTTACAGATTCCATGACTTGGGTGATCCTTTGCGATGTCCAAAAATTCACAGGCTAGGCAAGGCTTACAGCCCATGCGACCTGCATAGCCAACACGACATCTGCTCAGAATCAAAGTTGTGGTCCAGGATTCAGTTGTTGACGTGCTTCCAGTACTTTGTCTCTGGCCAGGAAGACGCAACGTAACCTCGTCGTCAGTAGCATCCTCCTCCACCTCCTCTGCTGACCTCATCGACTGGCTGACTTTGGTTTGACAGTAAGTGTGGTCTCCAACCTCATCAATAACCCTGTGTGTTTTCATTCCCCTCGTCCTGAGTCCTCCGAGACAACCTCTTCCTGCCCTGACCGAATAGTAAAGTTGTCATTCCAATCAGGTATCTGTGCTCCTCATCATGTTCCCCATTGTCTCCACCAGGAGGATTTACTTTTTGGAAATGAGGGTGTAGATTAGGCTCAGCACCTTCTTCATCAGGGCCTGGATCCCACTCACAAAGCTTCTGGCCATCTGCGCAGATCATTTCCCCTGTCTCATGGAACTCGCTACCTCAACACGTCAGATTATCTGCTACACCCGCAAGCTTCAAACTGAATCTGAAAACTCATCTGTTCAGAAATGACTATAACCTTCAATGATACCACCACCATACGTACTTGACGCTCAACCTAATCCACTCCTACTGTCTCCTCCCAAAAATCCTTTAGAATGTAATCCCGCAAGGGCAGGGCCCTCTTCCCTCTGTACCAGTCTGTCTATAGTTACTTGTATATGTATTCTGTATGTAACCCCCTTCTCATGTACAGCACCATGGAATCAATGGTGCTCTATAAATCAATAATAATAAAAATAATAATAACTTCCTTGTCTGTACTCATTGCAGCTTTGGAGCAGACCTCTGATTCCCAGGCTATAGTGCGACTGAACAGCTATGCAAACTGAACCATCTCTGTTACCCCATACTCAGCAGGGCTGGTGGAAACTTGAGAGCTGTTAGGAAGCAAGTGCGATTGGATTGACACCACAGAGGAATGGAGTATTTGGGATCTTGAAATTGAGGTGGAGGAGAGGCCACTTTATGGAGCACTTGAGATCCATTGAAGCAGCTGCTGTTTTGGCCTCATCTACATTTGTTAGCGATGGTTGTGTCCGGGAAAAAAAGGATCATATCAGATTATCCATGGGAAGAAGTACACCTGTTCTTTTGGATGGTATTTGTTGTTACAAAACCTGTAACCTGAAGCCTGCTGCGGTTTCATTTGCGCCCAGGCATCAGCTGCCATTTAGGGCTGTGCCTTGGGTTGTCCAGCTGGCTACTTTCTCCTCCACGTCTAAGTGTGGAGAGGCAGCTAGTGCACATGCGTGTGCCGATTTACCCCAGCCGCAGCCTAACTACAGTGTTTCGCCTAGTGAGTATGCTCTGCCTGACTGTGCCATTGCTAAGGCTAAGTCTTCATTTCGGGATACAGCGCATGCTCCCACACTTAGTGCGAAAAGCCTCTTTGCACAGGTACTTGCATTCCGTGCCGGGTCTAAGTCCTGTTTTGTGCCTAGACACCATGCTAAAGCTGATAGTCTTTTTTCAGAGACTGTATTTCATGCTACTGAGCATGCTCAGGCACTTCCTGCATCAGAGACTAGGTCCGGTAATTAACTCTTTGGCCCTGCCCCTGATGTGGGGGTCCCATATAGACCACAGGGCATCAGGTGTCCTCCCAAATGGCTTGCAGAGGCCCGCCCCTATGACTTGTCACCGCATTATTGATGGTCAGACGATGACTGGTGAGGTGTTTGGGTCATGACAGCCATGAGGTCATCATTGAAGTTGCGGTTCCAAATAGGACGCTAGTTATGCCACTCATGACGTGTCACTCTGCTTTTGTCTCCAGGAGGTGCATTGTGGTTCACCCTGGTTTGGGGCGGACCCAGGCTATAAAAGGGGCTGGAGCCAACAAGGAGGTGCGCAGTCTTCTATTATGCTCCGAAAGAGCACACCTCCATGTGTTGAACCCATTGCGGCTTTAGGCCAGAGGTAGGCAGGGATAGGGTGTCGATGCAGGCCACCACCACAGTTGGTAACGCAGAACGGTTAAGACCAGCTCCTGTCCTACAAGTCCTGCTTGTGCAGCCCAGTGGCATTAACAGGCCTGCTGCTGCTGATGCGCCTGCTGTCCACAGGTGTGGCCCCTACGCACACGGTCAGCGTACTCAATGGCCCCTGTGTTGTTAACAGGGAGTTCCTGGGCTGGGTGGGCGTGTGGACCCTGTGACGCTAACAGGGCTCACAGTCTCCAGATCCGAATGGCGTCTAACTCGGTTCAGGCTACTATTAGTTTCATAGCCACACAGCTCTGTATCCTCCACCAAACCTTCCAGTTGCCAACCTCTCCTTTTCCATCTGGGAGCACGGTGGACACTGACTGCTGATGGGGATATATACCTTTCTCTTTCTTTTCTTATTAATTTTCGTTATATAGCGGTAACATAGTATATACCACTTTATCCAAATCTGCCAGTCCCACTGTAACAGATGGTGTTTCTTCAGCAAATGTTACTGTTGCTTAACCACCAAATCCACGGACCAAAACTTTTTTCCCCTTTCCAACACACCTGTTCCCCTTTCCACCAGCATCTGTCCTTTTTCAACTCATTTTGGTATATGACCAAAAGTGCAACTCTGCAGGGACACCGTACTCAACGCCATCTCAGCACAGCAGCCAGCCCTCGGTCCCTCCCATGTGGACAAGTAAAAGACCATTTCCTCCTATCCATGACAAAGCGTTGAGATTCACTCTGTGCAGCACTGGTGTTTAGTGGAAAAGCAGATCTAAGATTGCGTACCACATTCTGCAGATACTCCTGTATACGTGCGTCCATTTCTATGGCAGGAATTATTTCGCTAAATTTTGTCTTGTACCGGGGATGTAACAGTGTGGCAACCCAGTAGTCAGGATTACTTTGAATTCGTACAATCCGAGGGTCATGTTGTAGGTAGTGCAGCAAGAAGGCGCTCATGTGTCTTGTGCATCCAGGAGGACCAAGTCCTTGGTGTGTTGGTGGCAGAGAGGTGAGAATCGTGCCTCCTTCCTCTGCCCTCTCCCCACAACCTCGCACAACCGAAATGTGAGCAAGCTCTCACTCATCTGCTGAGTCTTCCATGCCCATCGTCAGTTCGTCCTCCATTTCTTCATGGGCTCCTGCACCTTCCTCAACACTTTTTGCTGATACGATACGCCCTTGTTAATCCCTCTCCCTCACCATGACTGCCGCCTAGGTGCTGCTGACCATCTGGACCTCGTAGATCTTGTTATCCCTTCCGCATATGACTCCTCCTGTACTTCCTCCCCTTCCTCTTGGACCAACACCTGACTCCGAATAATAATTACAGTGCGCTCCATCATGTAGATGACCAGAAATGTCACGCTGAGAATGGTATCGCCAGTGGTAAACATCTTCGTCGACATTTGTAAACTGTGTAGCAGGGTGCATAGGTCCTTGATCTGACACCACTCCAGCAGCGTGATCTGCACCACCTCTGGATCAAGTTATCCCAGGCTATATGTCATAACGTATTGCAGCAGGGTTCGGCGGTGCTGCCACAAACGCTGCAACATGTGCAGATTCAAATTCCTGCGTGTCGGAACATCGCATTTCAGGCGTTTAACCACCAGACCTAAAGACTTCTGTAGCGACGAAAGTTGTTGAGCTGCTGTGTGCGCACGATGGAAGTGAGCACATAGCGAGCGTGCCCGCTGCACAAGGCCATGTAGGCCAGGATGGTGTTTTAAAAATTGCTGGAGAATTAGGTTCAACACGTGAGCCATACAAGGCACGTGTGTCACATTGCCCTGACGATGGCCCGCAGCCAGGTTTGCATCATTGCCGCACACTGCTGTTAAGTCACCAACGGAGTCCGCTCCGTCAATTTGTACTCCGGTCGCCAGGTGACAACGTGTTCCTTTCATGCATAGTGCTGATGATGGGAAAGGAGTCGATGCCAGCGGCGCAGGTGGACGCAGGTTATGCTCACCCACTGGGCTGCATTACCTTGACAGATGCAGAATCTCTGGCTGAATGTAGCTGGTGGGTATCTCACAGATGAAGTACCATCATTCAGCTACAACCAATGGGAAGACACCACACCCTTTTTTAGGCCCCTCCTGTCTGCAGACCACTGCCAGACATAGCTATGAACCTCTGGTTACTTTTACCCCCAGTTCAGTTTTATGATTTTGTGTGCTTGTTACCTGACTACTTTTCCTGCTTGCTGTTTATGTACCTTGTTGGCCGCATTTCACCTCTACTTGTTTTCTGATTAAGTCCTGGCCGTCCCATTCTGTTCCTGTTCCTCAATTAATGTTTTGACCCTGCCTGACTACTATTCTCTGGAACTGCAGCCTTCCACAGGTATTAATCACCTTAGGCCCTGTGTAATTCCTAATCCCTGTATAGGGGTTAAAGGGTTTCAGGGTTCTAGGGGTCCTGCTTGGTGAGTGGCTTCCCTCTAGCCTATCATTTACAGCCCATCTGAGTGTGTGGATCAAGGAAGGCGTTACACCGTGCTCTCTGCAGAAGGCCATGTGGGCCAGGATAGTGCTTTAAAAATTGCTGGACAACCAGGTTCAACACGTGAACCACACAAGGCACGTGTGTCACATTGTCACAGCGAAGGCCCGCACCCATGTTTGCATCATTGTCGCACCCGGCCTTCCCTGGCTGCTGGTTGAGTGGAGACAACCATTGATGAAACTCGGTCTCCAGAGCTAACCGTCCACAACTTCTCAGCGGTGTGACTCACATTTCCCATACATTTCAAAGTAAAACTTTGACCGCCTGATGGCATTGAGCTCTGCTGCCAGCATAGTAAGGAGGTGTGTGGTAGTCCTTGTGCGCAGTTACAAGGAAGGGTGGCCTGACCACACAGGGTTTGCGCCAAGGTGGAGGACCCACACGAGGTTGAAGAGGCAGAAGCAGTGTATTAACTTCTACATACAGAAGAAGGATTGACACAACTCGTGGGGATGGCAAGACTTGTACAGCAGACCCGTCTCCATCTCTCCCCACAGTAACCCATTGCCCAGTCAGCGACATGTAACGCCCCTGTCCATGCTTACTGGGCCAATTATCTGTGGTGAAATGCACCCTGTCACACAGAGTTTCTCAAGGAATCAGTGATGTTTAGTGCGACATGCTGGTGTAGCGCGTGCACGCCTTTGTTGGAGAAGGAGTGGCGCCTGGGCATCGGCTCTTGGGGCACTGCGATGGGCATAAGGTCTCGAAAATCCTCGGTTAAAAAGGTTGGAAAGGCAGCATTTTGGTAGCCAACAGTTTCCAGATGCTGAAAGTCAACCTCTAAGCCATGTCATGCCCTTCTAAAAGCATGTAAAACACAGTAAGGGGACTCCAACCACAGTCTCCCTTGTTTCCAAAAATTGGGCCACACACACCCCACTTGACTGGCATCAGTTGACCCCCATTTTTAAGCTTACAAAGATGCTTTGCATGAAGCACTATCAAAAATACGCGTGCCTTTCGCCTCCCCTGGCTGAGCCAGGGGAAGAAAGGTCCTGTGAGAGCCATGACTTGTTCATCTTGGTTCTTTTAGAAACACAGCGAGGGGACTCCAACCACAGTCTCCCTCGTTTCCACTAACTGGGCCACACACACCCCACTTGACTGGCATCAGTTGACCCAATTTTCAAGATGAAAAAGATGCTTTGCATGAAGCACTCTCAAAAATACGAGTGCCTTTCCCGTCCCCTGGCTGACCCAGGGGAAGAAAAGTCCTCTGAGAGCCATGACTTGTTCATCTTGGTTCTTTTAGAAACACAGCGAGGGGACTCCAAACACAGTCTCCCTCGTTGCCACTAATTGGGCCACACACACCCCACTTGACTGGCATCAGTTGACCCCCCTTTTGAAAAAGAAAAAGATGCTTTGCATGAAGCACTCTCAAAAATACGCGTGCCTTTCCCGTCCCCTGGCTGACCCAGGGGAAGAAAAGTCCTCTGAGAGCCATGACTTGTTCATCTTGGTTCTTTTAGAAACACAGCGAGGGGACTCCAAACACAGTCTCCCTCGTTGCCACTAATTGGGCCACACACACCCCACTTGACTGGCATCAGTTGACCCCCCTTTTGAAAAAGAAAAAGATGCTTTGCATGAAGCACTCTCAAAAATACGCGTGCCTTTCCCGTCCCCTGGCTGACCCAGGGGAAGAAAAGTCCTCTGACAGCCATGACTTGTTCATCTTGGTTCTTTTAGAAACACAGCGAGGGGACTCCAACCACAGTCTCCCTCGTTGCTACTAATTGGGCCACACACACCCCACTTGACTGGCATCAGTTGACCCAATTTTCAAGATGAAAAAGATGCTTTGCATGAAGCACTCTCAAAAATACGCGTGCCTTTCCCGTCCCCTGGCTGACCCAGGGGAAGAAAAGTCCTCTGAGAGCCATGACTTGTTCATCTTGGTTCTTTTAGAAACACAGCGAGGGGACTCCAAACACAGTCTCCCTCGTTGCCACTAATTGGGCCACGCACACCCCACTTGACTGGCATCAGTTGACCCCCCTTTTGAAAAAGAAAAAGATGCTTTGCATGAAGCACTCTCAAAACTACGCATGCCTTTCCCGTCCCCTGGCTGACCCAGGGGAAGAAAAGTCCTCTGAGAGCCATGTCCACATTGTCAGTGGACAGACACGTGTGCTTATCTGCCAGCAGACCCCCAGCAGCACTGAAGACAGGTTCCGAGAGAACGCTGGCTGCAGGACACGACAAGATCCCCAAGGTGTATGTGGCAATCTCAGGCAATTTATCCAGATTGGAAGCCTAAAATGAGCAGGGCTCAAGTTGCACAGTAATGGCATCGATGTTTCCTTGCATATACTCATATATCTGTGTGTCCTCCTCTTTTTCCTTGTCCAGCTGTTTTGTTTTCGCATGAGTATATGTCCTTGTCACTTTCCCATGTGTTTGTGTTGTGTTGTGAGTTGTTTATCACCTTTTGGACACCTTTGAGGGTGTTTTCTAGGTGTTTTTCTGTGTTTGTGATTGCCTGCCATTGTTTCCTATGCAGTTCGAGTTCGGGTCGTCGAACGTTCGACGAACCGAACTCGAACGGGAGCTCCGTTTGGCGAACCGACCTCGAGCCGAACCGCGACCGGTTCGCTCATCTCTAGTCACAAGTCTCTAAAGCAGGAGAGACACTCGTGACAATAATATGACGATCATTCATCCGCAGTAATTGCTATTTTTTTTATCAAGCCATTTTCAGCATTTTTTTACCCCCTTTAATTTAATTGTAATTTCAAAATAAAATAGTACTCATTCCATGCAACATGTTTTCCTTGTCTGTGGCAATAATCTGCAGTTCACCAATTTTGCAATATGTATGGACATGTAAGCCAAAATATTGTTCCAGCGAGCCGGTGACTCATTTATTGAGAGCAGCAGCTAATATTATCGGTACATGCATTTACTCCCACAATATTGTGAAATGCCTCATTACATTCCAGTGTTGATATTAAGATGCCATATGTGTCAGTTCTTGTATCCCGAGACCGAGAATTATTGTCCTGTCATGAATATATAAAAAAAGGAGAAGAATCCAGAGATGAAATATCATTAGCAGCATTGTCTTCAATTATTCACAGAAAAATCACCATAATTGCTGTACGAGGATGTGATCGAAGAATTAAACCGTCTGCGAAGAGTTCTAACTAGAGATGAGCGGATCGGGCAAAATTCGAATTCGACTATTCGCATGGATTTTTCCGGGAAATTCATTTCGCAGGGAAGTTATCCTCTGCAAACGTAATGTCCCTTGTTATGCTATGGGGTCTCTGCTGACCCAAGAGCAAAGGTATTGAAATATTTCTTCTGATCCAACGCTGTTTATGGGTCTCTCACACCGACTACACAACAGGTGCGAGATGCAACAGCACAGACAATGAGGAGTCAGTGGTAACCGAACCAACAGTGGTTTATTCACTTTATGAATATAAGGATTAGTACATTAGATACAACACAATGGTATAGCACAAGTAATAGTGACAAATCACATTATTTCATAGTGGAGAAATTAGCAATACTAGTATATGGAATGCAATCACAGTATTCTTTGTACAGTGCAATTCCTTCTATTAGGGAATGGTCGCCGTCAATGCTACTGTAAATTAAATCCCTCTATTAGGCACGTGTTGATATCACTCTGCTTGTCACTATCATTGTTTTTTTCTAAACAATACTACTAAACATGGTATAGGCCCTAACGGAATTGAAGACACCATTGGGTAGACCGCAAGTCCAAGTTAGGGAGTATTTCTACTCACAATAACAGCTGGCCGCCTCTGCTCTCAGACACGCAGCCTAAAGGGGGTGTTACACACAGCGATATCGCTAGTGATATCGCTGGTGAAAGCACCCGCCCCCGTCGTTTGTGCGTCACGGGCAAATCGCTGCCCGTGACGCACAATATCATTAGATGCCGTCACACGGACTTACCTGCCTAGCGACGTCACTGTGTCCGGCGAACCACCTCCTTTCTAAGGGGGGCGGTTCGTGCGGCGTCACAGCGGCGTCACTAAGTGACTGCCCAATAGAAGCGGAGGGGCGGAGATGAGCGGGACATAACATCCCACCCACCTCCTTCCTTCCGCATTGCCGGCGGCCGCAGGTAAGCTGCAGTTCGTCGTTCCCGAGGTGTCACAGGGAACGATGAACAACCTGCGTCCCCTACAATCAACCATTTTTTGAAAAGGAACGACGTCTCAACGATGGACGATTTGGTGAGTATTTTCCATCATGAACGGTTGTTCCTTGCTGTCACACGCAACAACGTTGCTAACGATGCCGGATGTGCATCACGGAATTCGTGACCCCGGCGATATATCGTTAGATACGTCATTGCGTGTAACCGGGCCTTTAGTCCTCACTTGATACCATATGTCTCCGCAGAAAGCATCAGCCCAGCTTACTCGGATTCTACGATGGGGCATACTTTATGCCTTTAGCATCCACATCCACAATCATTAAAAACAAGTATGGAGCCAGATGTAAACTGCCATGATACAGACAGGAGAGAATAATCCTACGCATTTCGGCGAAAAAACACCTCCATGAATAAGATGTCTTTTCACCGAAACGTGTAGGATTTTCTGCCCCTGTCTGTATCATGGCGGTTTACATCTGGCTCCATACTTGTTTTTAAAGATTCTTCAATAAAGACTTTTTTAAATTACTCAACTGTACCTTCTGTGGATGCTGGAGACTTTCCTCTTTTTCTTCTCTGCAACATTCCGTCCCAAGCCAGGACGCTCTGTGCATCGGCTGTGACATCCTCCATCAAAGTGGGTGAGTCGATCTTCCTTGTTTTCATACTTTATGTCTTTGGTGCTTGACCATTGTCATCCGGTATTCGATGTTCATACTTTGGGTTCCTCTGGGGACAGTATTTGGTGTTCAGTCTTCAAGTTCCTCCTATAGTGGTGGTCACGACCAGCGCCGGACTGGCTACTGGAGGAATCTCCAATAATGCCAGGCCTGGATTCAGTTACCTTCATTGCTTTCCGGAGCTCTCACCTGAGCTCCAGAGTGCAGCCGAGACTGTACCGTGAGCGCCGAGTGATTGATTCCCCGGCGATTGTGGTTCAGTTCATGACAACTGCAGACAGACTGGGCTGTTCTCCGGTGCTCTCACCTGAACTCTGGAGATCAGCCCAGCCTGTCCGCAGCTGTTATGAACTGAACCGCAATTGCCGGCTCTCGCGGTTCAGTCTAGGCTGCACTCTGGAGCCCAGGTGAGAGCTCTGGAGTGCAATGCAGGTAACTGAATCCAGGCCTCGCATTACTGGAGATTCCTCTGGTAACCAGTCCAACGCTTGTCATGATCATGCACTGAGTTCTGGGAAATGACAGCTCTTGGACCCTTCTATGCCCGGGAGGCCCTCAGGGCACTCCATTACTACACTTCCTTCCTGGTGCAGGATCTGGCACAAACTCTTCCCCTTCTCGGACCGGCTAGGCCTTTTATATTTTGTATCTGCATCATAAGTGTCACCTGACACTGTGTTACCTCTAAACTCTTCCCTAGGGGAAACATACATTACACTGTTTAGTTTCTGTTGTCTTCTTTGCCCAGCAGATGGTGATGTTCCTCCACAGTCACTGTAAGATGTCACCCCAGGTAGCCATCTGCTCTCCAGCTCCCTTACAAAACTTCTGACTTTCATGAGGCTCACGAATGTTCTGAGGTCACAGTGTCATCCATAATCATGAAACCTGGAAGTCCCGGCAAAGCTTTAGATGTGGAAGATTCCAGTGCAAGCGGCAGTGTAACGCAAAAAGTGGCCAGGACCAGACAATTGGGGCAAGTAGTGGATGGGCACGAGATGAACGGTAGAGTTAGCATAAGAATTTTTATCTCTTAGCATTGATAGCCCATTATGGGCCGCTTAGAAGAAAATTTAAAATAAAATCAGCATTTTGTCAAATGTGGATCTTTGTTAAATTGAAGCAGAATTCAATTTTACTTATATTTATTGGCTTATCTCTAATTGTAATAAAAGGTCTAAAATTCACTCATGGAATTATCCATATAGAGCACATATATCTATCTTAAAATGTGACGGAATTCACATCTAAACTGATTAAAAAGTTACATCGCTAATAAAAAAAATCACTATCATGCATTGCCTACATTAAAATGCCATATACAGTTAGGTCCAGAAATATTTGGACAGTGACACAATTTTCGCGAGTTGGGCTCTGCATGCCACCACATTGGATTTGAAATGAAACCTCTACAACAGAATTCAAGTGCAGATTGTAACGTTTAATTTGAAGGTTTGAACTAAAATATCTGATAGAAATTGTAGGAATTGTCACATTTCTTTACAAACACTCCACATTTTAGGAGGTCAAAAGTAATTGGACAAATAAACCAAACCCAAACAAAATATTTTTATTTTCAATATTTTGTTGCGAATCCTTTGGAGGCAATCACTGCCTTAAGTCTGGAACCCATGGACATCACCAAACGCTGGGTTTCCTCCTTCTTAATGCTTTGCCAGGCCTTTACAGCCACAGCCTTCAGGTCTTGCTTGTTTGTGGGTCTTTCCGTCTTAAGTCTGGATTTGAGCAAGTGAAATGCATGCTCAATTGGGTTAAGATCTGGTGATTGACTTGGCCATTGCAGAATGTTCCACTTTTTTGCACTCATGAACTCCTGGGTAGCTTTGGCTGTATGCTTGGGGTCATTGTCCATCTGTACTATGAAGCGCCGTCCGATCAACTTTGCGGCATTTGGCTGAATCTGGGCTGAAAGTATATCCCGGTACACTTCAGAATTCATCCGGCTACTCTTGTCTGCTGTTATGTCATCAATAAACACAAGTGACCCAGTGCCATTGAAAGCCATGCATGCCCATGCCATCACGTTGCCTCCACCATGTTTTACAGAGGATGTGGTGTGTCTTGAATCATGTGCCGTTCCCTTTCTTCTCCAAACTTTTTTCTTCCCATCATTCTGGTACAGGTTGATCTTTGTCTCATCTGTCCATAGAATACTTTTCCAGAACCGAGCTGGCTTCATGAGGTGTTTTTCAGCAAATTTAACTCTGGCCTGTCTATTTTTGGAATTGATGAATGGTTTGCATCTAGATGTGAACCCTTTGTATTTACTTTCATGGAGTCTTCTCTTTACTGTTGACTTAGAGACAGATACAACTACTTCACTGAGAGTGTTCTGGACTTCAGTTGATGTTGTGAACGGGTTCTTCTTCACCAAAGAAAGTATGCGGCGATCATCCACCACTGTTGTCATCCGTGGACGCCCAGGCCTTTTTGAGTTCCCAAGCTCACTAGTCAATTCCTTTTTTCTCAGAATGTACCCGACTGTTGATTTTGCTACTCCAAGCATGTCTGCTATCTCTCTGATGGATTTTTTCTTTTTTTTCAGCCTCAGGATGTTCTGCTTCACCTCAATTGAGAGTTCCTTAGACCGCATGTTGTCTGGTCACAGCAACAGCTTCCAAATGCAAAACCACACACCTGTAATCAACCCTAGACCTTTTAACTACTTCATTGATTACAGGTTAACGAGGGAGACGCCTTCAGAGTTAATTGCAGCCCTTAGAGTCCCTTGTCCAATTACTTTTGGTCCCTTGAAAAAGAGGAGGCTATGCATTACAGAGCTATGATTCCTAAACCCTTTCTCCGATTTGGATGTGAAAACTCTCATATTGCAGCTGGGAGTGTGCACTTTCAGCCCATATTATATATATAATTGTATTTCTGAACATGTTTTTGTAAACAGCTAAAATAACAAAACTTGTGTCACTGTCCAAATATTTCTGGACCTAACTGTAGTTTCCCATCAGAGTCATACAGAAAAACCTTGAGGCATTATAGCAAAAATCTAACATGCCGCCCAACCCCCCTTCCGTACCCCTCCCCCCAAAAAAACAAAAAACAAAAAAAAAATGAAAATGGATCAGCCGGGGTCACGGCACATAAGTGAAGTTCCAAGAGTGTTAAGCCTGCTTTACACCTTGCAATTAAGCATACGATATCGTATGCGATCGTACCCGCCCCCATCATATGTGCGGCACGTTCAATTTGTTGAATATGCCGCACAAACGAAAACCCCCCCCCCGTCACACGTACGTTCCCGTCCATATGACCTCGATGTGGGCGGCAAACATCCACTTCCTGGAGTGGGAGGGACGTTCGGCGTCACAGCAACGTCACGCCGCAACCGGCCAATAGAAGCGGAGGGGCAGAGATGAGCGGGATGTAAACATCCCGCCCACCTCCTTCCTCCCGCATTGCCGGCGGGAGCCGCAGGACGTAGGTAAGATCTGTTCATCGTTCCCGGGGTGTCACACACTGCGATGTGTGCTACCCCGGGTACGATGAACAACCTGACGTGAAATTTTTAGGAATTGAACGACGTGTGTGCGGTTTTACCGTTCAATCGCAATCGCACGTAGCTGTTACATGCTACAATGTAACTTACGATGCCGGATGTGCGTCACTTACGACGTGACCCCGCCGACATATTGTAAGATATATTGTAGCATGTAAAGCGCCCTTAACACCTGCCAACTTTTGAAGATGGACAATTATTGTGGGATGCAGACAGTAATTGTGCTCCTACTTAGCTCATTAGTGTTCCCGCCCGCTATGTTACTCCTGCCATGGCCCCATACAGTATGATATTCCCAAATATTTCC
This sequence comes from Anomaloglossus baeobatrachus, assembly GCF_048569485.1. Lineage (NCBI taxonomy): Eukaryota > Metazoa > Chordata > Amphibia > Anura > Aromobatidae > Anomaloglossus > Anomaloglossus baeobatrachus. The sequence goes on along the minus strand of NC_134358.1, from coordinate 31,093,662 downwards.
CCTACACACAGTATGATGCCCTTTCAATGAGTTCCTTTATAGTACGTTACCTCCCACATACAGTATGATGCTCCCCCACAGGGGTTAACCACCTATATTATAATGCCACACACTAAAATGCCCCAATAGTGACTCCCCCAAACTAAAAATGCTGCCATGTGGTGCCTACATGCTATATGCAAGGAAGTAAAAGACCCGAAATGTTTATTGTTCTTGACTTGAAGATTTTAGCATGCTTCAATGGAGACAGAAAGAGATGTTATTAGGGTGCTGCTACCGGGGTATATCATATATCAATCAATTCAGTGACACTGAGTGACTATACAGCTCCAGCACCTCCCTATATATCACTTGAATCTTTAATTTCTATTCACAGACTGTCTTTTCCAATATGGCACATCAGCACAGAAGTAGTAGGCTATGTTCACACAGGGCATCTTTTGCTGCGTTTTTGAGGTCGCAAAAATTCCCCTAAATGCATGCATTTCCTTCCCCCAGCAAAGTCCATGAGATTAATATGCTGCTGTCCTCACCGTGCATCTTTTTTGGCTGTGTTTTTGAATATGCAGGATGTCAATTCTTTTTGTGTTTTTCCAGCATTTTTGAGCACTTCCAGTCAATAGATTTGATTTAAGAAACACATTGGGCGGTAAAAACGTGTCACATTCACATTTTTTGATGCGTTTTTGCCGGGGTTCGTTTTTGGTGCATTTTTTGGGACAAAAACCCTGCATCTTTGTGGTAAGGGTAAGTTCACGCAATGCATTTTTTTATTTATCAGAAAGACGCAGCATTTTTGTCACAAAAAAACGCACCAAAAAGGCACAGCGGGGAAAACGCATCAAAAACATGCACTGTGTGAACATAGCCTAAAGAAGATGCATTGTGTGAACATACTCGTAGGCTATGTTCACACAGTGTATCTTTAAGGCCTTGTGCCCACAGGGATTTTTTTCATGCTTTTTTCCTTGCTTTTTTAACCGATAAAAAGCAAGGAAAATGCATCCCAGCAAAGTCTATGAGAATCGTGATGTGCTGTGCCCACGCTGCTTCTTTTTTCCTTGCTGTTTTTGCTGCTGAAAAAAGAAGCGACATGTCAATTGTTTCTGCTTTTTTTCCCTATCTCAATACATAAGAAGCATGAAAAGAAGCATGAAAAAAAGCATGAAAAGAAGCATGAAAAAAGCATGAAAAACATGAAAAGAAGCATGAAAAAAGCATGAAAAGAAGCATGAAATGAGATGAAAAGAAGCATGAAAAAAGCATGAAAAAAAGCATGAAAAAAGCATCAAAAAAGCATGAAAAAAGCATGAAAAGAAGCATGAAAAAAGCATGAAAAGAAGCATGAAAAAAGCATGAAATGAAGCATGAAAAAAGCACGAAAGCATGAAAAAAGCATGAAAAGAAGCATGAAAGCATGAAAAGAAGCACAAAAAGAGCAGCTTTATTGTGCTTAAAAAAAGCACTGTTAGCACATAGGCTAGTGCATTTTTGGTGCATTTTTGAGGTCACAAAGATGCATCAAAATGCATGCATTTCCTTCCCAAAATGCAGCATGTCAGTTCTTTTTTGCGTAGTGTTGTTGTGTTTTTGAGCCCTTCCAGTCAATAGATTTAACTTAAAAAACGCATTGGGCAAAACACGGTAAAAACGCTGCAAAAACTCATCGAAAAATGCATGAGGTTTTTTTTGCTGCGGGTCCGGTCAGCTATGTTTGCGTGCACTTGACAAGCGACCTGTTGAGGTCACTAGTCCATACAAAAATTAAGGGGGTAAGGGGTTGTGACGATGTGTCTCTCCCCAACCCCCGGCCTGTATTCATGTTCTCTATGCAGGTGGCTTCCCTAATACACCATCCCTAGAGACTGTGTTCTAGAAACTTCTTTATAACTAGGAGCTATAAGTATCAAATGTGCAGAGGAGGTGTGCCCTTCTGCTCACCTAAGGGGATGATTCCAGGAGAGGAGAATAATGAGACCCATGTTAGTTAGTTAGTTAGTTGGATCTCGGCTGGAGACGTACTAGAATCTATAGCTGAGGCTGGATCCTAGAGCCTGTGTATAGACTGTTACAGATTGGAGATCAATGGCCACGTGGGATTGTGTTTTGTTGTTCACCCTGCTGCTCAAGGAACACCTATAAGGACCATTGCCATATTTTCCCTGGCGTCAGAATACCGGGAGGCGCCCCTGGATCTTTTGTTTTGTTGTGGACTCCTTGCAGACTTTAAGGATTTATATTTGTTTGGTGCTTTATCTTTGTGGTTCCAATAAAGCCCTTTGGATTGTTCCTCGGCCTGGTGTCCCTTACTGCTCTGTCGCATACCCCGTCACAAACATAACATATGAATTTTTGTTATAACCCTGTGTTATTACCTCGGTGTTGCCCCCGTCACAGAAATTTCATAAAATCGGAATTCTTTATGGACAATTCCGTTTCTGTATGCAATATCCTCATACCTGTCAACCTTCCTGAATTAAGCAGGATGGTCCAGAATTTGGGGAGATGTCCCGCTGTCCCGGATAGTCAGGGACATGTCCCAATTTCAACCTATGACTTATTTAGAAGACCATCATTCCGAGCTGGAACTTCTCTAAAAATTATAACCCAAAGAGCTAAATTTTGACCTTCATTTATATCTCAAGTTTCACATTTCACATTTCTGCTTCATTTGATTCCTACAATAATTTGACCGAAACCTATACAAATTATTACAATTAAGAACTTTCCTTTTAACCTTTCCTGGTAATTCTTGAATCTTTCTCAATATAAAAAGTCCACACTGGAGACCGTAAAAAACAGTATTTATCGAGCAAAATATGGGAACAGGATAAGGTCAGTGCGTAAAGAAGCTCAGCGTGACCAAAGCCGTCCCCTGGGGAAGTGAAAGACTTATCCAGCACCAAAATGCTTTTATTTGACTTTTTATATGAAAAATACCCTATCACCAGGCTTAATCTCCACGTCATTTTGAACATTCAAGAAAAGGATTGAATTAATGGAGAAACTTTTTGAAGATGTGAATTTATTGCACGTGATTTGAGTCATGCTATTTAATTGACACTCGAAATCATTGAAATTAGTGACGAACAACACTTGTAATTATCAAAAACACTCATTAAACCAGTATGCTTTAAGCACTTTTACAATTTTCTATTTCAGTTTGATGGAAAGGTCAAAGAAAAGTGTAGAAATGAGCAATTGTATCTGCAGAGAGAAAGAATGCTTTATAATAATGTAGAACAGTGGTACCATGTAAGCCGACATGTTTGGGCACCCACTTGGCAATAGAGGTTCAATCTATTTTCCAGTGCATCACATACTAAAATGGATGCTGCCAATCAAAAGTACTCATTACGGAGTATGAAATGACAGGACAGGAGCCCCTAGGCTGGCCCTCAGACTTGAGACCCTGTTCTGTCCCTTATCTCAGAGGTAGGGTTGATGCTAGCCAGGTCCGAGCCCCCAGCATTACCCTAACTCCTGTCCGAGCCCTGATCTTACTCCCCCTCTCCTCATTCTTGGGTCAGGCTAGAAACACAGTAATAAAACCCCACCAAAATTATCTCCCTCTCTCCTCCACAGCCGGCTATTGCCATTTTCACCCTGCACTCGCAGTACACCGGTGTACCGCAAGTATAGTGTGATCTTTCTCTCATCCCATAGACTTGAATGAGAGCGAGAGAAAAGAGTCTCGCATTACACCCGCAGCATGCTGCGATTGTTTTCTCGGTCCGATTGGGTTCGAGAAAAAAATCACTCATGGGTGCTGGCAGATAGGTTAATATTGGTACGAGTGGAATGCAATGTTTTGTCACATTCCACTCGGTCCGATTTTCATGCCGTGTGTCTTAGGCCTTAAGCCGGCGTTACCCTCTACGATATATCTGATGATCTCATGAGCGACGTGACACGCCAGATCGTAGTTGCGATTTGCCGAGATTGCTAATAGGTAGTTTATTAGCGGTCACACGTAACGATCGCACAAGCGACGCAAACTCGTTCAGCGATATATTGTTTGACCAAGGAGGTCGTTTGAATGTTCTTCATCGTTGGCAGGGTGTCATACATACCAATATGTCGGCTGCGATCCAAAAGATGAACAATATTTTGAAAATGAACGATGTCTCAACGATCCATGATTTTCAACCTATTTGCGATCGTTCAGAGTCGCTCGTAGGTGTCACACGCAGCGACCTCGCGAACGATGCCAGATGTGCATCACGGAATCCGTGACCCCAACGACAGATCGCCAGATATATCATAGCGTGTAACGCCGGCTTTACTGTCTCACCAACGCTAGGCAACACCTAACCTCTTTACCACAGAGCAATTCCTAAACCAGTCACTAGATGGCCACATTTACACATTATGCTTCAATACATTATATACTGTACATCAACAGAATTCACATTACTATAACACAATGTCAACCGGTGTCTTCAGGGCGGGGCACAGGGGCCTAGCACTCTCTTTAAAAAACTTGACGAGATTTCAGCAACAGCATAGAAGGTGGGTCACTGAGATACTATCAATGTTTCAATATCAATTAATTTTCCTTTCTACTATAAACAGGAAAGACTTACAGTGCCTACAAGTAGTATTCAACCCCCTGCAGATTTAGCAGGTTTGATAAGATGCAAATAAGTTAGAGCCTGCAAACTTCAAACAAGAGCATGATTTATTAACAGATGCATAAATCTTACAAACCAACAAGTTATGTTGCTCAGTTAAATTTTAATAAATTTTCAACATAAAAGTGTGGGTCAATTATTATTCAACCCCTAGGTTTAATATTTTGTGGCATAACCCTTGTTTGCAATTACAGCTAATAATCGTCTTTTATAAGACCTGATCAGGCCGGCACAGGTCTCTGGAGTTATCTTGGCCCACTCCTCCATGCAGATCTTCTCCAAGTTATCTAGGTTCTTTGGGTGTCTCATGTGGACTTTAATCTTGAGCTCCTTCCACAAGTTTTCAATTGGGTTAAGGTCAGGAGACTGACTAGGCCACTGCAACACCTTGATTTTTTCCCTCTTGAACCAGGCCTTGGTTTTCTTGGCTGTGTGCTTTGGGTCGTTCTCTTGTTGGAAGATGAAATGATGACCCATCTTAAGATCCTTGATGGAGGAGCGGAGGTTCTTGGCCAAAATCTCCAGGTAGGCCGTGCTATCCATCTTCCCATGGATGCGGACCAGATGGCCAGGCCCCTTGGCTGAGAAACAGCCCCACAGCATGATGCTGCCACCACCATGCTTGACTGTAGGGATGGTATTCTTGGGGTCGTATGAAGCGCCATCCAGTCTCCAAACGTCACGTGTGTGGTTGGCACCAAAGATCTCGATCTTGGTCTCATCAGACCAGAGAACCTTGAACCAGTCTGTCTCAGAGTCCTCCAAGTGATCATGAGCAAACTGTAGACGAGCCTTGACATGACGCTTTGAAAGTAAAGGTACCTTACGGGCTCGTCTGGAACGGAGACCATTGCGGTGGAGTACGTTACTTATGGTATTGACTGAAACCAATGTCCCCACTGCCATGAGATCTTCCCGGAGCTCCTTCCTTGTTGTCCTTGGGTTAGCCTTGACTCTTCGGACAAGCCTGGCCTCGGCACGGGAGGAAACTTTCAAAGGCTGTCCAGGCCGTGGAAGGCTAACAGTAGTTCCATAAGCCTTCCACTTCCGGATGATGCTCCCAACAGTGGAGACAGGTAGGCCCAACTCCTTGGAAAGGGTTTTGTACCCCTTGCCAGCCTTGTGACCCTCCACGATCTTGTCTCTGATGGCCTTGGAATGCTCCTTTGTCTTTCCCATGTTGACCAAGTATGAGTGCTGTTCACAAGTTTGGGGAGGGTCTTAATTAGTCAGAAAAGGCTGGAAAAAGATAATTAATCCAAACATGTGAAGCTCATTGTTCTTTGTGCCTGAAATACTTCTTAATACTTTAGGGGAACCAAACAGAATTCTTGTGGTTTGAGGGGTTGAATAATAAATGACCCTCTGAATAAACTTTTCTCAATTTAAAAAAAAAAAATAAAAAAGAAATAACATTCTTTTTTGCTGCAGTGCATTTCACACTTCCAGGCTGATCTACAGTCCAAATGTCACAATGCCAAGTTAATTCCGAATGTGTAAACCAGCTAAATCTGCAGGGGGTTGAATACTACTTGTAGGCACTGTATCTATATAATCAGGTTATTTTTGAGTATAATTTTTTTCTTGTCTCGGGTCTCACCTCCTGTATATTACATTATCTACATGAGACTAATTCATAATTAGAGATGAAAGATCCTGATGGGCAAAGATCGAAAAATGTTAAAACGTACAATCTTTGGCCTGATAGGGATCGGACATCCAAACATTTACTGCAAAATTCGGCGATCTTGCCAAGGATCGGTAAATGTTCGGATGTCAAAAACGATCCTCTTTCTATCCATGTCAAGTATTGGCATGGCTATGAGTGGCCACTGTAAACAAAGAAGCAAAAGGGTTAAAGCAGCACATACTTACCGCATCACCGCAGATGCAGCGCTACTTTCGGGGCCAATTATTATCCCTAAGGCATATTCACTGCTTTCCCCGCCCAGGGGCGTCTCTGATTGTCAGCAGTCAGACGGCACCCCAAACTTCTCTGAGAGCGTTATACTGCTGGTGTAAAATAAATAAATACATTTTTAAAAATGCCTTGTGGTCCCCCTATATATTGATACCAGCACAGAGAAAGCATACTGCTACAGGTTGCAGCCCCCAGCCGTGCACTTCTCTTGGCTGTGTATCAAAAGAAGAGGAACCGCATGCGGTTTTTAAAAAAAATATTTAAATAAATAACTACAAATATAGGGTGTGCGGTCCCCTCCAATTTTGATACTCAGCCAAGATAAAGCCCAACAGCTGAGGACTGGTATTCTCAGCCTGGGGAGACCCACACTTATTGGGCCTCCCAGCCTAAAAATAGCAGCCTGAAGTCACACTGAACTGTCGCATACATTAGATGCGACAATCCCAGCACTTTACCCAGCTCTTCCTGATTGTCCTGGTGCAGTGGCAATTAGCATAACAAGGGGTTAATGGCAGCCGAAAACACAGACACTGAATAAATTCTTTATTTGAAATAAAATACAAAAAACCACCCTCTTTCACCATTTTATTGATCCCCAAAATATTGAGGTCTGACATAATCCACATGAAGTTCCATGACGATTCCAGCTAGATTCCTACTAGATCTGAAGGCACAGCAAGTAGCCATAGAACAATGACCGCTTGCTGTGAGCTTCAGGCCGAGAATGCGCCTCAGGGATGAGCAGTGATGTCACTAAGGTTAGTTGTGGCCACAGCTGGAGGTTCCTACAGCCCTCCACCTGTGACCATAGGTAACCTAACCTGTCAGATCCCTGAGTTCATTCAGGTAGGTGACTCTTTGACTAATTATGACACTTTAGAAGGGCTTAGGGATGATGCTTGAGGGTTGCCTTTGGGAATGATACTATATGTTATGTCTCTACATTGGGAACCTGTTAAAAATTTGAACTCCACATTGAGTGACAACCAGAATTGGACACATTCAGAGGATGTTCTAAGAAGGAATCAAAAGAAATGTAGGAATCATTAGAATAAGAATGGAGCAGCACTCTTTGGAGAGGGGAACACTTTCTAACAAAGCTTCCAATTGAAAAAATGCTGCTAAGAAGATCCATTTTCAGTTGAGAACTAGACCTTGTGGTCTACATTACAGCTGTAGATTAAAATGATCACTTTTTGGCCAACAATAATGCATATATATAATGGGTTACTACCGCTAACATTTTAAATAACACATTTGCTGAGAGTTTTCACATTTGCTCAATCATATGACAATGACTAATGCCTTTACATAAGCAATTACCAAAAATGTCAATGATAGATGTAAGAGTATATTACCTGTAATTCATAGTTCTGACATTTCTCTGAATGGAGTCCATTATAGAGCAATTTATATATAAGAAATGATTCTGATTTTCATGTCATTACAGAAATGTGGTTTAAAACTTAGTGTGTTCTGCAAAGTTTTTCTTCAAAAAGCTTAGTGTATTCACAGGTACAATAAGGTTTTTTAGATTTGGCCCGAAGCCTGTGCCTTGGGCCCAAAAAGAAAATCCATAATTGGTCTCCTTACAGGTGTTTGTTCATGGCATCACCAGTTCCACTTATGGTCTTCGCAGTCATTCGTGACAATCAATTCAATCTTGGACCGCACTTTGTGGACTCGGTGCTGCTCTGCTGGCCTGATAGGGTAGCAGTCACACTAGCTGTGCCTATAGTACATTTTTTTTGCTACCAGTATCCTGACCATTTTCTAACCTTCCTTTTACTAGATAAAATAGAGACTTTTTTTAGCAATAGATTCCATACATATTAGATTAAATCTGTTAATTTTTGGTGGGACTATATAGAGGTGGAATGGTTGTTGTGTTTTCCCCTGAAGACACCAATAGCATTGTGGTGTGTGTTTTGCCAGACTGTAGGGCAAGAAATAGTTAACAGTTGAGACAAGCCCATAGTGGGAGGAGTTAAGATGCAGGGAAATGAACGGTTTCCTGTTAGAAGGTCAGATAGGGCCCAGCTTGTGACAGAAATAGACCTATTGCATCTCCTAGATCTGATGTTGCCATTCACTGTGTGTCTCAGTCCATTCCTTAGGAGCACGCTATCTCTGTCCCGGTCTACATTCTCTCATTACAGGTCATCAAGGCCATATGCAGTGGGGGACCTGTAATGAGAGAATGTAGACCGGGACAGAGATAGCTTGCGCCTAAGGAATGGACTGAGACACACAGTGAATGGCAACATTAGATCTAGGAGATGACCACAGAACAGAGTGGTCCAATAAGAAGGGTCTGGAGAGAGATCAACCACAAAAAGAGGAATAAAAGTTTTCCTCAAAAAATTCTGAAAAATTCACAGAAACAAAGGGCAACAGTGTTTACCCGCCCAGGTCACAGAATCAAATGCACTAACAGGATGCAGCAAAACCCCTTAATAAAGATGGAGGCAACAAGTGCAAAACACTGATGGAGCAACCATTCACGCACTGCACTCCATGGAGGGGGGGGGGTGATTGCTTAGTATTAGAATTGCACACAAATGACTTGTATACGGCGCCGTTCACACATGTAGGTGCACAGTGTCTTACAGCCTATTAAAGATGCTCATACTATTAGACTAGGCGGGCTGCCCAGCACTATATAAGTGCACCACACAGGAATGCAGACCCTAGTCTACAAGGCTTACATTAAGGGGCCTGGCTGCATCCTGTATAAAGATATATATATATACAGGTAGTCCTCGACTTACGACGTTGGTCCGTTCTTACGTGGCGTCGTAAACCGAATTTCGATGTAAGTCAGACCATACGTTCATACAGTACTGTACCATAATAACAGTACAGTACTGCAAACACTTAGCTTGGGAGGCAGCTGCAGAAGATGCTGGAGATACTGGGGCCAGTATCAGATGAGTCTGGCTTACGTTTGGGAGCCATAATGAAGGGTGTTATGGCGTGCAGAAGACTTGTTTTCCTCTGTACAGCACTGGACTAGAGCGTCGTATAAAGCGTCCTAACCACGAAACGTTGTAACCCGAGGACTACCGGTATATATATATATATATATATATATATATATATATATATATATATATGGTATTAGTTGATATCTTGGCCAAAATATGGATGTTCACAACCTGGCGCCTTGCGAGTCCCTACACTAAATTTAAAGCTAAACCACAAGTTTAGCTTTAAATTTAGTGTAGGGACTCGGAAGACATGAGGACCCTTGACGTTGGGATATGAGCATCCGTATTCTGGAGAGAGATCAGGGCCTGAGTATCTTACAATTCCTTAAAGGTCAAGACTAAATAGTTTGGTTCCTGAAGTGAGCATCTCAAGAGAGAGTTCCCTAAGCGTCAAATAGTTTTGAACTTGAGTCCAGTTTTATTCTCAAACTCACTCCTCTATGAAGAGAATTAGAGGTAGAACTGCAGGAAGACGGAATGACTTCCATGAAATGTATTATGGTGCTAGGTTGGGTTATGCTGAACCGAGCAAGACTGAAGACAGGAACAATCCCAGTGGAAGTGGAGGAAGTGTGTGTTATGGTGCTTTGTGTTACTGAAACATATGAAAACTTGTGTACCCGTCATCTCATGTATCTACATTGTGTTTAAAGAACTGGTAGTCTTTCTTCTTGAATGAGTAGACATCTGGTCCTGGCAAGCCGAACTCCATGTTTCAAGTAGTGTGTCGGGGTGCAAGAGACCAGCACCTCGCACGTTACTATTGCCCCATACCCTGCTGCAGGACCAACCGTCCGATCATCTGATGTATATGGACTTGTCCGACTTTTCACCAACAAATGGTCAGAGGAGAAAAGGATCGGGCTGGTGTAATTTCTTAGCCAAATACTACCTTTATTATGGGAGATATGAGGAGTCTGACAGCAGCTTTCTCCTCTTTTTCCATTGAAATCTCATGAACTCTTGTGTCTGGGGAAGTCGAGAGCAATATCTCTCTGCCAAACTAAAGGGTACTTTGCACGTTGCAACATTGCTACTGCGATATCGTTGGGGTCAAATCGAAAGTGACGCACATCCGGCGCCGGTAACGATGTCGCAACGTGTAAAGCCTAGGAGAGAAGATGAACGAGCATGAAACAGTCCAAAATCGGTGATCTGTGTCACGTCGTTCATATTCATAATGTCGGTGCGTCCGCAGTTACGATGTTGTTGTTGTTACTGTGTGTGTGAAGCTGCAGGAGCGACAAACATCTCCTTACCTGCGCCCGGCGTCCACCGGCAATGCGGAAGGAAGGAGGTGGGCGGGATGTTTACATCCCACTCATCTCCGCCCCTCCGCTGTTATTGGCCGGCCACTTAGTGACGTCGCAGTGACGCCGAACGCACTCCCCGTTGAAGGAGGGATTCTTCGGCAGTCACAGCGACGTCACCGACCAGGTATGTGCATGTGAAGCTGCCATAGCGATAATTAGGCAAAGGGAGAAAAAAGGAACAGCACTCACCGGTAATTGCTGTGAAGTATTCAGGTTTATTTCATGGTCGGAGGATACATGCTTCGGCTTTACAGGGAGGGAATGAGGATGGTTAGCACAAAAAGACTACGGCCGTTTCGCCCCTGTAGGTGGGGCTTCGACGGGTCTTACAGATTAGTGACCTCACTATGCAGGTTATAAAAAAGCAGCAAGCTCCAATCATGTGTGCAGGTGAGTTAAAAAACATTAAAAACAAAAAAGCCCAAAATGGGCTAATATCACTAAATGAATCGCAATGACGGACACACTGTTTTAGTTTCATATGATGATGTAATAAATTATACTTTTTTAACCCAGAAATACGACTAAGTCGTTTTTTTCATTAAAGCCTAGCGGGCCCATAGCATTATATTTAATTATGTACTCAGCTTCCTTTTGCAAGAGGACCTTGTGAGTATCACCACCTCTAGGTGACGGTTCAACCAATTCCAAACCAACAAACGTTAAAACATTGCAATTTGCTTCATGAAAATTTTTCACGTGCTGGATCATCTTGGTTGCGCCAATTCCTGTGGTTATGGAATTTCTATGCTCACGGAACCGCACGAAAAGTGGTCTAATCGTCTTCCCTATGTAGTATGATCCGCATGGGCAAAAGACGATATAAATTACCATTTTGGTTCTACAAGTAATCAAATGTTTGGTCTTGTGCCAGGCATTACCCACTTTTAGAGATTTACCAGTAAGATGGTACTGACAGAATGAACAATTACCACACTTATGGTTACCCAAAGGACCAAGGTTATGCAGCCAAGTTGAGGTTGGTGTGTAGCATTTTTTTACTAGTATGTCTCCGATGTTTTTAGACCGTCTGTACGTAATTAATGGTCTATTTTTAGCTGTATCTGCTAAGTCTCTATCCTTTTCTATTAGGTGCCAGTTTTTATTTATTGTAGTCCTTATAATATTGTCCATTGGACTATACTTAAAATTAAAAATCAGACGCTTTTGTGAATTATTTTGCTGATCTAAACTGGAACCTGTCTTTCTGGACGATTTTTTATTTTTTGTTTTTTCCTTTGCTACTTTTTTATTGGCTCGTTCCTGTGCTGCAAATACCTCGGCTCTTGGGTACCCGCGTTCTAAAAATCTTTTCTGAAGATCCTGAATTTGTTCGTTTAATTTCTCAATATTATTCGTAATCCTGTAAACCCGCAGAAACTGGCTGTATGGGATGGATTTGAGGACATGTTTTGGGTGGGCACTTTTATGATGTAATAAATTGTTTACTGCTATGGGTTTCCTGAAAATCTCTCGTGTGATCTGCCCATCTTTTATCACTAATTTAACATCTAAGAATTCTATCTCATTTTCTCCATATTGATGAGTGAATAGCATATTATATTTATTTGTTAAATTTATATGCTGAACGAAAGCTTTTACCTCTGCCTCATCTCCATCCCATACAATCAGGACATCATCCACAAAGCGTAAATACAGTTTTATATGTCTGATAAAAGGATTATTCAGACCATATACTAGATCCTCTTCCACTGTGGCTAGATATAAATTTGCAAATGTGCAAGCCACCGGTGTCCCCATCGCCACCCCACTATGTTGTAAGAACCAATCATGACCGAATTTAAAAGCATTGTGTGTGAGAACAAAAAATAATGCTTCTTCAATAAAATTAATTTGTTCTGGGGCTTCTCCTATTTTTCTGAGTCTATCTACAATAACCTCCACTCCTTGACGTTGTGGTATTCTTGTATATAGACTCTCGATGTCTAAAGACACCCATTTAAAAGAGGGCTGCCAATCAAAATTCTCTAAATGGTACAATAGATCACTTGTATCCTTTATGAATGATGGAATACATGCCAATAGAGGAAGCAGTAGCCAATCAAGGTACTTAGACAAAGGTTCAGTCAGGGAGCCAATTCCTGAAACAATTGGTCTCCCTGGGGGTGCAACAATCGATTTGTGAATTTTAGGAACTGAGTACCAAAGAGGTTTAGTAGGAAAGGAGGGAAGTAATTTTTCGGCTCTGTTTTTTGTCAAGAATCCCACACTGACTTGTCTATTCAGAAACCCTCTCAATTTTTCTTTAAATTTTACTGTGGGGTCTCCTTTTTGGACTCTATAAACCTCATTGTTACTGAGTTGGTTTGACGCTTCTTTCAAGTAGTATCGCGTGTCCAAAAGCACTATCGCACCCCCCTTGTCTGCTTTTCTTATAGTCACGTCTTTCCATGACTGTAGTTTTTTTAAAGCAAGTTTTTCTGCTCCTGATAAATTATCAGGAAAGGTGGGGTAGGACAGCGCTCGTATGTCACGCAACACTACTTCTTGAAACAAGTCAATATTGTTGCCAGGTGAGACTGGTGGAAAAAACGTGGATTTCACTCCTCCTGTAAATATTGAGAATGCTTCATGTGGCTCCCTGACCGAAGAAACATCAGCACTGGACATATTTTCGTCATTAATGCTCAGTAGCAATGTTGCCTCTGTCAAGTTGGTGTTATTTTCTATATTTCCGAAATTGAACCCGATGGGATCTGAGTTGCATTGTCTTTCTGACCAATCCGTTGTAGATAAAGTTTTTTTCTTCTTTTTTTCATCAGATTGAATTGAAAAAATTTTTTTCAAGTGCAGTTTCCGACAGGCTTTGTACAAATCTATTTCAAAAGTTACAATATCAAAGCTTTCTGGAACACAAAAGTTAAGGCCTTTTTTTAGGACCGAAATCATATCTTTATCCAGGATTTGGTCAGTCAAGTTAAAGATTTTTTGTTCAGATGTAGTGTCTAAGCTCTCCAGGCTACTTTTTTCCTTTTCCCGGTGTTGATGCCGTCTGTGCTTCCCCCGGCCCCTTCTTGTCCGACGTCTAAAGGGTTAATTTGTGATGTTGCCCCAGAATCTGCACTTAATCTTCTTTTTTGTGGTGGTGGTTCATCTTGGCCACTAGAATCTGAGTCTGTAGTCCATGCCATTTTACCATATATATACAAAATATGTCCAGTGCCGATGTTTCTTCGGTCAGGGAGCCACATGAAGCATTCTCAATATTTACAGGAGGAGTGAAATCCACGTTTTTTCCACCAGTCTCACCTGGCAACAATATTGACTTGTTTCAAGAAGTAGTGTTGCGTGACATACGAGCGCTGTCCTACCCCACCTTTCCTGATAATTTATCAGGAGCAGAAAAACTTGCTTTAAAAAAACTACAGTCATGGAAAGACGTGACTACAAGAAAAGCAGACAAGGGGGGTGCGATAGTGCTTTTGGACACGCGATACTACTTGAAAGAAGCGTCAAACCAACTCAGTAACAATGAGGTTTATAGAGTCCAAAAAGGAGACCCCACAGTAAAATTTAAAGAAAAATTGAGAGGGTTTCTGAATAGACAAGTCAGTGTGGGATTCTTGACAAAAAACAGAGCCGAAAAATTACTTCCCTCCTTTCCTACTAAACCTCATTGGTACTCAGTTCCTAAAATTCACAAATCGATTGTTGCACCCCCAGGGAGACCAATTGTTTCAGGAATTGGCTCCCTGACTGAACCTTTGTCTAAGTACCTTGATTGGCTACTGCATCCTCTATTGGCATGTATTCCATCATTCATAAAGGATACAAGTGATCTATTGTACCATTTAGAGAATTTTGATTGGCAGCCCTCTTTTAAATGGGTGTCTTTAGACATCGAGAGTCTATATACAAGAATACCACAACGTCAAGGAGTGGAGGTTATTGTAGATAGACTCAGAAAAATAGGAGAAGCCCCAGAACAAATTAATTTTATTGAAGAAGCATTATTTTTTGTTCTCACACACAATGCTTTTAAATTCGGTAATGATTGGTTCTTACAACATAGTGGGGTGGCGATGGGGACACCGGTGGCTTGCACATTTGCAAATTTATATCTAGCCACAGTGGAAGAGGATCTAGTATATGGTCTGAATAATCCTTTTATCAGACATATAAAACTGTATTTACGCTTTGTGGATGATGTCCTGATTGTATGGGATGGAGATGAGGCAGAGGTAAAAGCTTTCGTTCAGCATATAAATTTAACAAATAAATATAATATGCTATTCACTCATCAATATGGAGAAAATGAGATAGAATTCTTAGATGTTAAATTAGTGATAAAAGATGGGCAGATCACACGAGAGATTTTCAGGAAACCCATAGCAGTAAACAATTTATTACATCATAAAAGTGCCCACCCAAAACATGTCCTCAAATCCATCCCATACAGCCAGTTTCTGCGGGTTTACAGGATTACGAATAATATTGAGAAATTAAACGAACAAATTCAGGATCTTCAGAAAAGATTTTTAGAACGCGGGTACCCAAGAGCCGAGGTATTTGCAGCACAGGAACGAGCCAATAAAAAAGTAGCAAAGGAAAAAACAAAAAATAAAAAATCGTCCAGAAAGACAGGTTCCAGTTTAGATCAGCAAAATAATTCACAAAAGCGTCTGATTTTTAATTTTAAGTATAGTCCAATGGACAATATTATAAGGACTACAATAAATAAAAACTGGCACCTAATAGAAAAGGATAGAGACTTAGCAGATACAGCTAAAAATAGACCATTAATTACGTACAGACGGTCTAAAAACATCGGAGACATACTAGTAAAAAAATGCTACACACCAACCTCAACTTGGCTGCATAACCTTGGTCCTTTGGGTAACCATAAGTGTGGTAATTGTTCATTCTGTCAGTACCATCTTACTGGTAAATCTCTAAAAGTGGGTAATGCCTGGCACAAGACCAAAATTTTGATTACTTGTAGAACCAAAATGGTAATTTATATCGTCTTTTGCCCATGCGGATCATACTACATAGGGAAGACGATTAGACCACTTTTCGTGCGGTTCCGTGAGCATAGAAATTCCATAACCACAGGAATTGGCGCAACCAAGATGATCCAGCACGTGAAAAATTTTCATGAAGCAAATTGCAATGTTTTAACGTTTGTTGGTTTGGAATTGGTTGAACCGTCACCTAGAGGTGGTGATACTCACAAGGTCCTCTTGCAAAAGGAAGCTGAGTACATAATTAAATATAATGCTATGGGCCCGCTAGGCTTTAATGAAAAAAACGACTTAGTCATATTTCTGGGTTAAAAAAGTATAATTTATTACATCATCATATGAAACTAAAACAGTGTGTCCGTCATTGCGATTCATTTAGTGATATTAGCCCATTTTGGGCTTTTTTGTTTTTAATGTTTTTTAACTCACCTGCACACATGATTGGAGCTTGCTGCTTTTTTATAACCTGCATAGTGAGGTCACTAATCTGTAAGACCCGTCGAAGCCCCACCTACAGGGGCGAAACGGCCGTAGTCTTTTTGTGCTAACCATCCTCATTCCCTCCCTGTAAAGCCGAAGCATGTATCCTCCGACCATGAAATAAACCTGAATACTTCACAGCAATTACCGGTGAGTGCTGTTCCTTTTTTCTCCCTTTGCCTAATGTTTCATGCTCTGATGCTTTTGGAACAAGCACCCCGTAGCTGTATTCAGTAAAGTCCGACCTGTTAGTTTTCTCCTGTCACAGCAGAGATCATCAGCACCGCATGTGCTTTCTGCAAACTAGCCGCTGGTTGTTTGATGTGGACAGTCCTCAGTGGAAGTAGTGCCCCGCAAATCATTCTTGTATTTATGCCATAGCGATAATGTTCGCTACAGCAGCTCGCACTACATATCGCATGTGCAACGGGAGCGGGGGCTATCGCGCTCGGCATCGCTAGCATCGGCTAGCGATGTCGCAGCGTGCAAAGTATCCCTAACATTCAACATCATTTTCATTCAAAATACTGATAAGGATAATCCCACAGTTTCGGTAAATCTCCTTCCAGTGACTGTCTGCTTAATCTCATATCAAAGGTAACTGAGTGCTAGCAAGAGGAATTCGAACCACACAAAGATTGCTGGTATAAACTCCTCTCACAGTCGGAGGAGGTGCATACACAGAGATGTTTTAATGTTATGCACAAGCCTTTATAGAGCAATAATGGGTTAATCTATTAGCAAAATTCCTAGCAGTATGCCATTGGCTATATTAGAAGCATATACAGAAAGCATGTAATGTTTATGTCCATATTTGGGATTTCCTCTTCAGTCCTTCCATTGCTTGTGGAGCCCTTATCTTCAACCCACCATGACTCACAGGATCCTTGTCACGTAGCACCGCGAGCCACTATCTTCAATCCAACTTTACTCTCAGGGTCCTTGTCACATAGCTCACCAATCACAGATCCGAACTTGCGCAGATGTAGCCAGTCACCTTTTGTATCTTCATTCTATTCCCTTTTGTTATACATCAGCTGCAGGCTTTGGTGTACACACACTTGCTCCCTGTTACGCAGCAATAATCAGGAAACAGCCTCTATCTTGTTATACAAAATAAAGCTTAGTTATAGAAAAGCACATAAAAAAAAAAAAAAAAATAGTATTCTCACATCACCATCCTAATTATCGATATACACACTTATTTTGCTCAATTATCCTATATTTAGCAACTTTTTTCATGAAGATTTTCCTTATAGAAAAAAACAACTATGTGTTGCCAATGTTAAAATATATAGTAATATTATTATATTTTTTTATTAGGGTTAGATAGGCCCTTTATAACATGCAAAAAGACAATCAGGAATAGTGCCGTGTAACCAACCTCTTTCTTTTTAATATTTACATTTTTCCTTACCTTTTCTTTGTTTTTGTTTTTAGTGCATTTTAAACTAATAAATATATATTTTAGGTTATTCTTTCATTTCCCTGTTTATAGATCACGGGCTCATTACTCCTTTGAACCTTTTTCTCCATTTATTATTTTTTTTGGTTTACTAATTTTTCAAATCTCACATGTAACTTTATGTGGCAATAACTTCGCATAATTTTAACATGTGCCAGTGATTTTTGAGATTTTTTTGTGACACATGATATTTTATGATAATAGTAAATTTAGGTTGATATGTTTTGCGCTTGTTTATGAAAATATCAGTGTGGCACCCCAGGGTTGCCACAGTAACAACACAAAGGGTTAACTCCCCACACACAACACCAAGACCTCCTGGCCAGAAGGGGGAGACCAAGCTGCTTCCCTGTATATACTGGTGGGAAGGGGAAATGGTCAGTAGTTTTCAGTTTGTGAGTTCAGTGCAGAGAACTGAGGAGAAAGGATCTGTAGGTTGGAAGCTGGCTTTAGCTCACCTCAGGATCCACTGACCAATTCCAGGCCTAAGCCGAGGGTCTGAGGGAAGGAGACAGAGTACACAGAGGAACATTCCTGGGAGGCAGAGAATTGCAGAGCTCACCCCAGTGGAGCACAAGAACGGATGCTGGATCCGAGACTGCAGGTTACATACTGTACAGTTAACCATACCTCCCAACCGTCCCGGATACAGCGGGACAGCCCCGATTTTATAGTCCAGTCCCGTTCTCACGCCCGGGAGCTCCATAATCCCGCAGTGTAGTGAGAGGCAGCTGCCACGCCCCCGCACTCTGCCGACCACGCCCCCTCCGGATGCAGGCCACACTCTCTGGATGCCTTCCATGGCATCTATGCTGCTGGGCACGCCACTTTGCTGTCGTCCACGCCCCCTCTGAATGCTGGACACATACACTCCTCGGGATGTCTTCCTTGTCCCCTCCTGCTGCTCGCTCTATGCTGGCCACGCCCCCTTTGCCTGCCTCTTCTGCCCAGGATTCTCACATGTGACAGGCTCTCCACAGTGGCTGCTTCGTTTGTTCTGCAACTGAGGTAAAAGCAGCAGCAGGGAGAGAGCAGAGTGAGTGCAGGAGGACAGAGCAGAGTGAGTGCAGGAGGACAGAGCAGAGTGAGTGCAGGAGGACAGAGCAGAGTGAGTGCAGGAGGACAGTGCAGAGTGAGTGCAGGAGGACAGTGCAGAGTGAGTGCAGGAGGACAGTGCAGAGTGAGTGCAGGAGGACAGTGCAGAGTGAGTGCAGGAGGACAGTGCAGAGTGAGTGCAGGAGGACAGTGCAGAGTGAGTGCAGGAGGACAGTGCAGGAGGATAGTGCAGAGTGAGTGCAGGAGGACAGTGCAGAGTGAGTGCAGGAGGACAGTGTAGAGTGAGTGCAGGAGGATAGTGCAGAGTGAGTGCGGGAGGACAGTGCAGAGTGAGTGCGTGAGGACAGTGCAGAGTGAGTGCGTGAGGACAGTGCAGAGTGAGTGCGTGAGGACAGTGCAGAGTGAGTGCGTGAGGACAGTGCAGAGTGAGTGCGGAAGGACAGTGCAGAGTGAGTGCGGGAGGACAGTGCAGAGTGAGTGCGGGAGGACAGTGCAGAGTTTGTGCGGGAGGACAGTGCAGGAGGACAGTGCAGAGTGAGTGCAGGAGGACAGTGCAGAGTGAGTGCAGGAGGACAGTGCAGAGTGAGTGCGGGAGGACAGTGCAGAGTGAGTGCGGGAGGACAGTGCAGAGTGAGTGCGGGAGGACAGTGCAGAGTGAGTGCAGAAGGGGGGAGCAGGGGAGAGTACAGCACTTGTCTTCTCAGGTCCCCCTGTACCTGCAATAGAAAAAACAGAAACAGAGGGGACTCAGAGAAAGCAGCCAGAGGAGCCCTCAGTGCCCCCCCAGTGCTGTCATCCTGTGCCCTCAGTGCCCCCCAGTACTGCCAGCCTGTGCCCTCAGCGCCCCGCCGCAGTGCTGCCAGCCTGTGCCCTCAGCGCCCTCCCCGCAGTGCTGACAGATTATGCCCTCAGCACCCTCCAGTGCTCCCAGCTTGGGCCCTGAGCGTCTTCCAGCCTGTGCCCTAAGCATCCCTAGGGCCAGTATGTATGCCCCACAGGCCACCACTGTCAGTATGTAGGCTCCACAGGCCCTAGTAATGTGTATGCCCCCCCACTGACCCCAGTAATGTTTATGCCCCTGGTAATGTGTATGCCCCCCCCCACGGACCCCAATAATGTGTATGCCCCCCCCCCCACTGACCCCAGTAATGTTTATGCCCCTAGTAATGTGTATGCCCCCTCCACTGACCCCAGTAATGTTTATGCCCCTAGTAATGTGTATGCCCCCCCCACGGACCCAAGTAATGTGTATGCCCCCCCCCACTGACCCCAGTAATGTGTATGCCACCCGAATAACATGGATGCCCCCAGTGATGTCTATGCACCCCCAGTAATATGTATACCCCCTGGTGACCCCAGTAACATATATGTCCACCCAGTGCTGTCTATGCCCCTGTGCTGTATTTGCCCCCAGCCATCACACAGTGCGGCCTGCACAGCCACATACCCTGGAGGAGCTGGACGAAGACAAGCGGGGGAGGTGAGTAAGGCTGCTGCCGACTTCCCCATATTAATACCTCTAATGTGTCTGTGTGTATGATGTGTGTATAACTGTGTGTAGATTTACGTCTGTTTATGTGAATTTTGTGAATTTTTCTTCAAATATATGTGTGTACTAGCTGTACTATCGTCGGTCGGTCTCTCTCTCTCTCTCTCTCTGTCGGTGGGTTTCCCCGCCTCTCTCATACTCACAGCTCACTGGCGTCTCGCTGCACAGCGTTCACACTGCTCCGGCGGCTTTTCCTCTTATGAAAATGCCGGCCGCTCATTATTCCATCTCATATTCACTGCTTTGCCCGCCCACCAGCACCTATGATTGGTTACAGTCAGACACGCCCTCACGCTGAGTGACAGCTGTCTCACTGCAACCAATTACAGCTGCCGGTGGGCAGGTCTATATTGTGGAGTAAAATAAATAATTAAAAAAAACGACGTGCGGTTCCCCCCCCCCCCCCCCCCCAATTTTCATACCAGCCAGGGTAAAGCCACACGGCTGAAGGCTGGAATTCTCAGGATTGGGAGCTCCACGTTATGGGGAGCCCCCCAGCCTAACTATCATCCAGCAGCTTCGCGGAATTGCCGAATCCATTAGATGTGCCAGTCCCGGGACTCTACCCGGCTCATCCCGAATTGACCTGGTGCGATGGCAATCGGGGTAATAAGGAGTTAATGGCAACCCATAGCTGCCACTAAGTCCTAGGTTAATCATGGCAGGCGTCTCCCTGAGATACCTTCCATGATTAACCTGTAAGTTAAAGAAAATAAACACACACATCCAAAAAATCCTTTATTTGGAATAAAAGACAAAAAAACCCCACCCTCTTTCACCACTTTATTAATCCCCAAATACCCCTCCAGGTCCGACGTAATCCACATGAGGTTCCGCGACGCATCCAGCTCTGCTACATGAAGCTGACAGGAGCGGTCACAGACCAGACCGCTCTCTATCAGCTCCACGCAGCAACTCTAGTGAGCCGAACGATCAGCGATGACGTCACTCAGGTTACCCGCGGCCACCGCTGGATCCTCCAACTGTTACAGCAAGTTGCCCGAGTGACTGAAGTGAGCAGCGCGATCAGCGATGACATCACAGGTGAGTTGCGGTCTCAGATGGAGGACTCCAGCTGGCCGAGGGTAACTTGAGTGATGGCACCGCTGATCGCACTGCTCACTTCAGTCACTCAGGGGATTTGCGGTCACCGGTGAGTCCTTCACCGGTTGACCGCTAACAAGGACGCAACAGACAGAGCCGCGGGGTGACAATGAAGTCGGGTGAAGTTCATCCGAGTTCATTCTCATCGCGCGACTCTGTCTGTGTCTGCTGTCAGCGGGCATGTAGCAGAGCTGAATCGACGGGGGAACGCACTGCCAAAAATGCATGCAAAACACATGCGTTTTGGATGCATTTTTTTTTTTACAAACACAGTGTTTACATTTCTCCAGTCTGCCAGAGGGTGCGTTCTTTTCCGCACTGCGCACATACCAAGCTGAGGTCACACTGGCATATCACATGTGATGCGATATGCTAATGACCCTCGGCTCCTGCTGTGCTATGAGCGTGAGCCATTACACTGTGATCTGATCCTGCGATCGGATCACAGCTGAGGAGGAGAGGGAGGGATTAAGGATGTCAGGCGTTCAGTTGGGATGAGCCCTGGGCCTTGCTGTCTTTTTAAAGGCGACGGGATCAGCAGACGAGAGCACCCACTGACACCTGTGTCTCTACAATTGGAACAATCAGAACAGTAAGTCGCCCGTATTCACTAATTCCTCCCATTAACCAAAAGCACAGTATTACAGATATTTTATCTAATAGAGCGGATCTGTCATGAAGTCTGCAGTTTTGTACATGGGGCAGATTTAGGGGAAAGATCTGCTTTAAAACAGAATTTTGTGGTCTAAAATATTCTAGTTTAAATGTAACACGGCCAAGTTTGCATTTATATTTTAATTTACTACTTAGAAATAAATCTCTGTATATTTTTTTAATTATTGTTTCTAAAACAATGATTGTCATTGCTAACTGGGCGTGGTTAGAGGCGTGGCCATGGGCGTGGCCTAAAAAATTTGCCGCAACGCGCTCTGCGCGCCGCATCCCTCTTTCCATTCTTTCAAAGTTGGGAGGTATGCAGTTAACACCAGAGAAGTGAGGATTCCACATTCTCTATCTGTACCACAGACACCGCAACAAACACAGAGTTCAGGAACATACTAGGAAGGACTCGAGTTGCCTGTCAGGTCAGTACCTAGGAGCAGAGCAGAGCCGGCTGCATAGTTCACACAGCAGCAGGGCCACAGACACACAGTGCAGGCAAGGAAGCCAAAACGGCCCGGCTGGGTGGGAGAAACCCTGAACCCCTCACAGACTCCGTGGACAGTACTCTGCTGAATACCATCATCAGTAAAAGACAAAGAAACTGCAAAACCGTGAGTCTGCCTGTTTATTGTGCTCGTGTCCTGCACTCCCCCCCCCCATAGACTAACACACTGCCCCGGGGAAAAGGCTCTACCCGTGGGGAGCCGTCCCATCTCAAGCTGCCTTCCATCACCCCCGGAGGTTCTGCAGCAGCGGTGGTCATCTCTGATCACATTCCACGGGTGCCGTCACGAACATAACCCCCCTTTTTATTGTGGAACCAGGGAGCACGGACCGGGTCACGACACCGTGATCCCCTTTCCAGAAGCAACCCCTTGGCCCGGTTCTGGGTATCCCCTTAACCCCTGGCGACACAACTTTGGCGTCACGAACAGGATGTGGACTGGACCCGGCTGCAACCCGGGTGACGTGTGCCTGTAAAGACTTATTGCATCGCATAAAAGACCTGCACTGTGAATTGTTGCAACAAAGAACGGACTTTAAACTTTGCAAAGATACCTGGAAAAATCCAAAAACCTCATTGGTAAAATTTTCCAGGCGCCATCTTTAATCACGCCATTAGCTGCTACGCGCGGGAAAACATCGCGCCTAAACCAGAACTCCGCCCACCGCTTGCAGAGGAGGTGCGCTCGGTGCTGCGACCCGAACGAAAACGCAGAAAAGTGCCCCAGGCTTGCTGTCAAGAAGACTGGTGAAATTAACTAAGGGGGCGCAAAGATGTCGCAGCAGGGAGACGCTGTTGTACCCGGCGGTGCAGTGGCACCTATCATGCCGTTCCTGATGCCGTACACCCCGGGTGCAGTGTGGCTGCTGCAGTACTCAGGTGAGCCCAACACACTTAATGACTTTATCGGAAAGCTAAAAATCTACTACAGCATGTACCCCCTGACAGAAGCTCAGCGTGTTGGTATGCTTATGGGACAGTTAACTGGCAATGCCCAGCGGGAGGCTACATCCTGGCCGGACGATGCAAATGACACTGTAGAGCATATAATAGCTGGACTAAAAGCAGCTTTTGAATCCAGTGATGGCAGCCGGGCTAAAATGAGGTTCTTTGGATGCAAGCAAAAACCTAGAGAGAGCGCAAGAGACTTTGCCTTAAACTTACAGGAGGCGCTCAGAGCACTAAATTAGCAGAACCTGCCTTAGCCCCTGGAGCAGATAAGCTGCTGATAGACCAATTCCTGGATGGACTCTCATCCCCTTCCCATCGGGGACAACTGAGCATGATGGTGATCCAGGATCCAGGACTAACATTTGCCCAGCTAAAGGATAGAGCCATCCGCCTCCAGCAGGTGGAGGAGCCGCAGGATATAGACTCTGTTCAACACCTTACAGAGGCACCCCAGCAGCCAGTAGTGCCGGTGACATCGGCCATGTCAGTGGCTGCTGCTAACCACCTGGAGCCAATCACTAATGAGGCTCTCCATCAAAGACTTGATGCCCTGACAGACACTGTTGCTTCCATGGCTAGAATCGTCCAGGAGCTGCGTGGATCCAAGTCTGCACCCAAGATTGAGCTGGCGACCAGCAATGAGGATGTCCCATGGATGAGGCCTAGGAGATACCAAGCGACAAGAGGACGACCCAGCGACCGCTACCAGCCGGATGGACAGCCCATTTGCCGCCGTTGCAAGGAGCCAGGTCACTTTGCCCGTGAATGTGCTTTAAATGGGGATCCCTTGGGGAGGCGGGCCGCTCCTCAGGAATGAACTCTCAAGGTCCCTCACCCTGGCACGACAAGTATGTGGGGGGACGTCCAGTCATCCCCATCGTGCTGGATGGCATTCCGCTCAACGCCTTGCTGGACACTGGTTCCCAAATAACATCAATTCCGCATGTCCTTTATAAGAGGTACTGGGCTGATTCAGATGTTAGCAGTGGTCCATCTAATGTTGCATTGAATATATGGGCTAGCAATGGTGAATTAGTACCACAGGTTGGTTTCAGAGAAATGACCATTAAGATTGGGAGAGTAGAATTGCAGAACCAAGGTATTGTCATTGTCGATGTTGACCGGCGAGAATGTGAACCAACTATGCTGCTAGGAATGAATGTAATTGAAAATTGTTTTGCAGAGGTAATTACTGTCTTGCAGCAGATCGCCGAGACTGCCAAACCTGGGCAACAGAGACTCCTGCAGAAGGAAATAAAAGCCTTGATGCTGAAGCAGCAGGTAGAAATGTCAGGAGGTGAAATTGGCAGTGCAAGGGTAAGTGACCCAATACCTATTGTAATTCCTCCCAAAACAGAAATGCTGGTCTGGTGTAGAGCCGCAATAAGCATCAGAGGGCGAGACTATCAGGCCCTGGTAGAACCCATGTACTCAGACAGTAGGACCACTGTACTGACGGCCAGAGGAATAGTTGAGGTACAACGGGGAAGAGTGCCAATACGCCTTCTAAATTGTGGGGAAGATGAGGTCACCCTACCAAAGTATGCTACCATGGCTAATCTATATACGGTTGATAACAACGCCATTACCACCGTTGAGCCCTTGAAGCCGTCAAGTCAGGCGGAGGACAATGGCTCAGAGGGAAAGCTGGAGGATTGGTGCCAAAAGCTACAAGTAGGTACCGATTCTACACCCTCCCATCAAAAGCATGGAGTATACAGGGTAGTGAAAGAATATGAACAAATATTCAGCAAACACCCATTAGACTTTGGGCAGATCAAAGGGGTAGAGCACACTATACCCACAGGTAACCATTCACCCATAAAGGAGAGGTATAGACCAGTACCACCGGCTCACTACCAATGCGCCAAAGACATGCTCAAAGAAATGAAAGAAGCAGGGGTAATAAGAGACAGTTGTAGCCCCTGGGCAGCCCCACTAGTGCTAGTTAAGAAAAAAGATGGGACCATGAGGATGTGCGTAGACTACAGACGGATCAACCGCATTACACACAAGGATGCATACCCATTACCTAGGATAGAAGAGTCATTGGCTGCATTAAAATCCGCTACTTACTTTTCCACCCTAGATCTGACTAGTGGGTATTGGCAAGTTCCTGTGGCAGAGGCTGATAAGGAGAAGACAGCATTCACCACGCCGATGGGCCTCTGTGAGTTCAATTGTATGCCGTTTGGACTCTGCAACGCACCTGGAACCTTCCAGCGACTGATGGAGTGCTGCCTAGGACATAAGAACTTTGAAACTGTGCTCTTGTACCTGGATGACGTCATAGTCTACTCCAAGACCTATGAACAGCATCTACAAGACCTGCTAGTGCATGCCCTCATAATCTCCCGCCTCGACTACTGTAACATCCTCCTCTGTGGCCTCCCTGCCAACACGCTTGCCCCTCTCCAGTCCATCCTTAACTCTGCTGCCCGACTTATCCACCTCTCTCCTCAATACCACCCCGCTTCTCCTCTCTGCATGTCCCTCCACTGGCTTCCAATCTTCCACCGTATCCAATTCAAACTTCTAACACTGACCTACAAAGCTGTGCATAATCTTTCCCCTCCGTACATCTCCGAACTACTCTCCCACTACACTCCAACACGTCACCTCCGGTCCTCCCAAGATCTCCTCCTCTCCTCCTCTCTCATTCGCTCCTCACACAACCGACTCCAAGACTTCTCCCGAGCATCCCCAGTCTCCTGGAACTCGCTGCCTCAACACGTCAGACTATCCCCTACCCTTGCAAACTTCAAACGGAACCTGAAAACGCACCTGTTCAGAAATGCCTACAATCTACAATGAACTCGCTGCCGCCCGACCACCGTGCGGAGCTGCCGCCCGACCACCGTGCGGAGCTGCCGCCCGACCACCGTGCGGAGCTGCCGCCCGACCACCGTGCGGAGCTGCCGCCCGACCACCGTGCGGAGCTGCCGCCCGACCACCGTGCGGAGCTGCCGCCTGACCTACACCCCACCTATTGTCTCCTCCCCATAATCCTATAGAATGTAAGCCCGCAAGGGTAGGGCCCTCTTCCCTCTGTACTAGTCTGTCTACTGTAACTTGTATACGTATTTTGTATGTAACCCCCTTCTCATGTACAGCACCATGGAATTAATGGTGCTCTATAAATAAATAATAATAATAATAATAAAAAAAAAGTGTTTGAAGCCTTATCCGGATACGGCATGAAAATCAAGCCATCCAAGTGTCACCTTCTAAAGCCAAGGGTACAGTACCTGGGACATGTCGTGAGCTCAGAAGGGGTAGCACCAGATCCTGAATAAGTTACCGTGATAAGAGATTGGCCGAGACCCACCAGCGTGAAAGAGGTGAGGCAATTCCTGGGACTGGTGGGCTACTATAGAAGATTTATAAAAGGGTTCACGAAGCTAGCAGCTCCCCTACAAGACATCCTGGTAGGACAGTCAAAGAAGTCTGCAGCCCGAAATCCTCCTTTCCAGTGGAGTGATGAGAGAGAAGAGTCCTTTAAGAAGTTGAAGTGGGCACTGACAGGAGAAGAGATCCTGGCATATCCAGATTACCATCAACCCTTCATTTTGTACACGGATGCCAGTAACGTAGGACTAGGAGCAGTATTGTCTCAAAAGCAGGAAGGCAAGGAGAAAGTTATTGCCTTTGCAAGCAGGAAGCTCCGGCCTACAGAAAGAAACCCAGAGAATTACAGCTCCTTCAAGTTAGAACTACTGGCAGTAGTTTGGGCTGTAACAGAGCGTTTCAAACACTACCTGGCAGCTGCAGAATTTACCATCTTTACAGACAACAATCCGTTGACCCACCTGGACTCTGCAAAATTAGGTGCGCTGGAACAGCGATGGATAGCCCGACTGTCAAACTACAACTTTGTCATCAAGTACAGGGCAGGCCACAAGAACGGGAATGCAGATGCCTTATCCCGGATGCCACACTCGGGGAACGTGGAAGAGGAACCGGAGGGACTGGAAGAAATTGAGCTGCCGGCCTTTCACCGTCCTAAGGTGGGACAGTATCAACCGAGTGTCTACCAAAACAACAGCAGGCAACTCTCTACCCATTAGCACACCACGGATGGGCTGACACACAAGACAGCGATCCAGCTGTGAAGCTAGTGAAAGAACTGCTTACACAACAAGGTGCATACCCTAATCAGAATGCCCCAGCTGAGACACAACATCTCTGGAAAGATAGAGGTAAATTGTTCCTGTACCAAGGGAAGCTCTGTAGAAGGCACACCAATTCAAAAACACATGAGTTGGTCTGGCAGATCATCGTGCCCAAGAGAGACGTCAAGATGGTTCTGGAAGCTTACCACGACGGTGCTGGTCATTTTGGTTGGAAAAAGTTGGAGGTGCTCTTAAGAGAAAGATTCTACTGGGTTGGCATGAGAAAATCAATTGAAGATTGGTGTAGAAAATGCGGACCGTGCAACCTCAGAAGAAAGGATCAACAGAACCAGAGAGCTCCACTCCAGTCCATAGTAACCAAGGAACCACTCGAGCTAGTCGCATTAGACCATGTCAAGTTGTCACCAAGCCGGTCTGGCTATGTCTATGCCTTAACCATCGTGGACCATTACTCACTCTTCTTAGTGGTGGTACCCGTGAAAGACCTTACAGCTAGAACAGCAGCTAAAGCATTCCAGACGTACTTTTGCAGACCCCATGGTTACCCAGAACAAGTCCTTGCAGATCAAGGTCCAGCTTTCGAATCACAGATCTTCCAAGAATTCTGCAACATGTATGGCTGTAAAAAGATCCGCACAACAGCATACCATCCCCAAACAAATGGCTTATGTGAGAAGATGAACCATATTGTGATTGACCTGTTGAAGACCTTACCAGAGTCAGAAAGAAATCAATGGCCAGAGAAATTGCCAGACTTGGTGGACTTGTACAATCATGTCCCGGTGAGTTCTACAAACTGCACCCCCGCTTACCTCATGCGTGCAAGGCCCGGTAAACTGCCAATTGATTTAGATATGGGAATTCTGAAGCCAGATGCGGAAGTTCAAGAATCCAATTGGGATACCCTACGTCAGCAGCAGTATCGCCAAGTACAAGAGTGCGTAGAGAAAAGTCTCCAACAAGCTAGGGGAAGACAGGAGAGAACCTTCAACCAGCATGCTCTAGCAACCCCATTGCAACCTGGTGACCAAGTTCTCAAGAGGAAACGGCGCACAAACAAATTGGATAATCAGTGGGAAACCACCCCATATACAGTCTTACCATCCATTATGGATAATCCCAAAGTGTGCCTCACCAGTAAGGATGAAGGAAGGACATCAGCTGTCGTGTCAAGAGATCAACTCAAACCGTGTCCTGAAACCCTGAAGACACCAGAAGTCACCTTACCCGTACAGGTACAACCTGTCAAGAAGGAAGATGATGTGTTCCATACAGTCTTAGGAGATTTCCCAAAAACATGGCCAAATTACTATGGAGCAGTAGTAGTCCCAATGATCGCCTTCCCTCAAGTGGCGGAACCAGCATCAGAACTCGTACCACAAGAAGTCTCAAGACAAGAAGAACTGGAAGTCGAAACCGTAGAGGAAGAACAGATTCCTGGTCCCAGTGAGCTTGCAAGTCCTACAGTCAGCCCTCCATCCTCACAAGTACCAGAAACACCAAATAGGTACACTTCCACTCACACCATTATGCTAAGTACACCCAGTACACCCAGTACACCCAGTACACCAGCAGTACGCAGGTCACAGCGTAGTACTCAGGGTCAGATACCAGCAAGATATAAAGACTAATGTGGAATTGCATATAAAATGTACATATGTTATAATGTTTATATGAAAAACCGTAACAGTTTAGTGTACAGAAAAGGTGAGAGAAGAGTGGTGTAAGGTGGCAGCACGGAGAGTTACAACTTGATCACATTGTTGGTGGCCCGAGGGCCGTGAGGCCTACTGCACTTACGACCAGAGTAGAGACACCTGTAAGAAGTGTTTGGTTGTTTAAATGTTTATATAATTGCAACGTTAAGACCAAAAGCCCAGTACCTACAGAGACTATACTGTATGAACACTTATATATTTTTGAACATTTTGGACTCTTTTTGAGCTTTAAGGTTTTTGTATTTTTTCCTTTTGAGACTCTGTATATATATAATTGTTGTGATAACTTGTTTGTTTCACAGTCCCGGAGTACTGTTCTTCACTAAGGGGGAATGTGGCACCCCAGGGTTGCCACAGTAACAACACAAAGGGTTAACTCCCCACACACAACACCAAGACCTCCTGGCCAGAAGGGGGAGACCAAGCTGCTTCCCTGTATATTCTGGTGGGGAGGGGAAATGGTCAGTAGTTTCAGTTTTGTGAGTTCAGTGCAGAGAACTGAGGCGAAAGAATCTGCAGGTTGGAAGCTGGCTTTAGCTCACCTCAGGATCCACTGACCAATTCCAGGCCTAGCTGAGGGTCTGAGGGAAGGAGACAGAGTACACAGAGGAACATTCCTGGGAGGCAGAGCATTGCAGAGCTCACCCCAGTGCCCCAGGTCCCGTTCGAGTTCGGTTCGTCGAACGTTCGACGAACCGAACTCGAACTGCATAGGAAACAATGGCAGGCAATCACAAACACATAAAAACACCTAGAAAAAACCCTCAAAGGTGTCCAAAAGGTGACAAACAACTCAAACACATGAGAAAGTGACAAGGACATATACTCATGAGAAAACAAAACAGCTGGACAAGGAAAAAGATGAGGACACACAGATATAGGCATGGCACGCCCTTCTAAAATGATGTAAAACACCGCAAGGTGACTCCAAGCGTAGTCTCCCTTTTTTTCCAAAAATTGTGCCCCACACACACCCACCCATTCAGTGGCAGCACTTGTGCCCTAGTTGTACACTTCACAGCTAGATTTGCATCAAGCACATTCAAAAATACGCCAAACTTAACCGTCCCCAGGATGACTCCGGGGTAGGTAGCAAAGTCTTTGCTGAACCATGACTTGTTCATCTTGGCTCCTTTTAAAAACAATGTAAGCAAGGGTTACTCCAAGCGGAGTCTCCCTTTTTTCCAAAAATTGGGCCACACAGACACCCCATCAGTGGCAGCACTTGTGCCCTAGTTGCAAACAGGATGTTTTGATTTGCATCAAGCACATTCCAAATCCACAAGCATTTACTCTCCCCAGGATGACACAGGGGTAGTAAATTCCTTCTGGATCCATGACTTGTTCATTTTGATGAACGTCAGTCTGTCCACATTGTCACTGGACAGACGCGTGCGCTTATCTGTCAGCACACACCCAGCAGCACTGAAGACACGTTCAGAGACAACGCTGGCAGCTGGACACGACAAAATCTCCAAGGCGTAACTGGAGAGCTCTGGCCATTTTTCTAGATTTGAAGCCCAAAAGGAGCAAGGCTCCATTTGCAAAGTCATGGCAACGATGTTCATTTGGAGATACTCCTGTATCATCCTCTCCAGCCGTTGACTATGTGTCAGACTTGTTGTCTCTGGTGGCCTTGCAAAAGAGGGTCTAAAATAATTATGAAAAGATTCCATAAAATTGCTGTTACCAGCACCAGATACGGTGCTACTGGTACGGGTAGACTGTTGAAGATGACGAGACCGTCCCATGTTTGTCAAGTTACAACTGGGAGATTCACTCCCTGCACCTGCACGGTTGTTTGGTTGAAAAGCCGAGCTAAGATCGAGTAACAGCTTCTGCTGATACTCCTGCATACGTGCGTCCCTTTCTATGGCTGGAATTATGTCACAAAATTTGGACTTGTACCGGGGATCTAATAGTGTGGCAATCCAGTAGTCATCATCACTTCTAATTTTGACAATACGACTGTCATGTTGGAGGTAGTGCAACAAAAAGGCACTCATGTGTCTTGCGCAGCCATGCGGACCAAGTCCACGCTGTGTTTGTGGCATAGAAGTGCTAACCGTTCTTTCTTCCTCTGACATCTCCCCCCAACCTCTTTCAACTGAAATTTGACCAAGGTCTCCCTCATCCGCTGAGTCTTCCATGTCCATGGACAGTTCGTCCTCCATTTCTTCATGTTCTCCTGCACCTTCCTCAACATTTCGCCTGCTACCATGCGCCCTTGTTGATCCCTGTCCCCCATGGTCCCATGCCTGCCGCGTTGGTGATGATGAACGTCTGGACCTTGGTGATGTTGTTGTCCCTTGCGCATATGAATCCTCCTGTAGTTCCTCCCCTTCATGTTGTCCCACCCCCTGACTCCGAATAGTGTTTAGCGTGTGCTCCAGCATGTAAATGACTGGAATCGTCATGCTGATAATGGCATTGTCAGCGCTAAACATATTCGTCGCCATGTCGAAACTGTGCAGAAGGGTGCATAGGTCCTTGATCTGAGACCACTCCATCAGGGTGATCTTCCCCACCTCTGCATCTCGTTGGCCCAGGCTATACGTCATGACGTATTGCACCAGGGCTCCGCGGTGCTGCCACAGTCGCTGTAACATGTGGAGAGTTGAATTCCAGCGTGTCGCCACATCGCATTTCAGGCGATGAACCGGCAGGCCGAAAGACTTCTGGAGCGATGCAAGTCGCTCAGCTGCGGCGCTTGAACGGCGGAAGTGAGCAGACAGTTTTCGTGCCCTGTTCAGAAGTCCATCTAGGCCGGGATAGTGTGTTAAAAATTGCTGGACGACAAGGTTCAACACGTGAGCCATACAAGGTACGTGTGTCACCTTGCCCAGGCGAAGGGCCGCACCCAGGTTTGCAGCATTGTCGCACACGGCCTTACCAGGCTGCAGGTTGAGTGGAGACAACCATTTATTAAACTCGGACCGCAGAGCTGACCACAACTCCTCAGCTGTGTGACTCTTATTCCCAAGACATGTCAAGCTAAAGACCGCCTGATGCCGTTGCGCTCTGCTGCCAGCATAGTAATGAGGGGTGCGTGATTCCTTCTGCGCAGTGAGAACGCTGGTGGCCTGACCAGGCAGGCTTGGGGCGGAGGTGGAGGACCCAGATGAGGTGGAGGATGCAGAAGCAGTGGCGGAACTTGGACAGACAGATGATTGACACACAAGTCGTGGGGACGGCAAGACTTGTGCAGCAGACCCTTCACCATCTATCACCATAGTTACCCAGTGTCCAGTCAGCGACATGTAACGTCCCTGTCCATGCTTACTGGTCCAAGTATCGGTGGTGAAATGCACCCGTTCACACACAGAGTTTCTCAAGGAAGCGGTGATGTTGTGTGCGACATGCTGGTGTAGCGCGGGCACACCTTTCTTAGAGAAGTAGTGGCGACTAGGCATCTGGTACTGGGGCACAGCGACAGACATAAGGTCTCTAAAATCCTGTGTGTCCACTAGGCGTAAAGGCAGCATTTCGGTAGCCAAGAGCTTACAGAGGGATAGAGTCAACCTCTTAGCTTTGTCATGGGTCGCAGGAAGTGGCCTTTTATTTTACCACATCTGAGGGACAGAGATCTGGCTGCTGTGTGTAGACGGTGTTGAGTAGGGTGTCCCTTGAAAAATGCAGGTTTGTGAGGAAAGTGCAGGCGGAGACATGATGTTGCCTTCATCCAACGTTGGTGCTTTCGATGTCTGAGAGAGCTGTACACACTCACTTGTTTCCCCTTCCAAACCAACTGACGACCTACCAAGCAAACTGCCTGTTGCGGTTACAGTGGTGGAAGTTGTGCGTGGTAAAACAGGTGTGACAGCTGTCCCCACAGTCCTAGAAGATGAAGAGCGCGCGGATGCACTGGAAGGGGCAGGCGGTGGATGGTTCGCTCCGCTAGGCCGCATTGCAGCACGGTGAGCTTCCCACCGGGCCATATGATATTTATTCATGTGACGATTCATGGAAGAAGTTGTCAAACTGCTGAGGTTTTGACCTCTACTAAGAGAACCATGACAAAGTTTACAGATCACATAATTTGGGCGATCTTTTTCTATGTCAAAAAAGGACCAGGCTAGGCAAGGCTTAGAGGCCATGCGACCTGTTGATCCACCCCGAATAATGCTCATAGGCAGAGTGGTGGCTGAGGATGCAGTTGTAGACGTGCTACCAGTGCTCCGACTCTGTCCAGGAAGGCGCAAGGTAACTTCATCGTCGGTTGCATCCTCCTCCACCGCCTCTGTTGACCTCCTCGAGTGCCTGACTGTGGGTTGACAGTAGGTGGGATCTAGAACTTAATCATCAATTGTTGTGTTTGCACTCCCCTTCTCCTCAGACCGAGCCTCTTCTTGCCCTGACCGAATATTTAAGTTGTCATCCCAATCGGGTATCTGCGTCTCATCTTCATCAGTATGTTCCTCATTGTCTATAACCACAGGTGTTACAGTTTGTGACAAAGGGTCAACATTATGCTCAGAAACTTGGTCCTCACGGCCTGAATCAGAGTCACAAAGGTTCTGGGCATCACTGCAGACCATTTCCTGTTCTGTACTCACTGTAGCTTGGGAGCAGACCTCTGATTCCCAGGCTATAGTGTGACTGAACAGCTCTGCAGACTCAGCCATCTCAGTTCCACCATACTGTGCAGGGCTGATGGAGACTTCAGAGCTGGGAGAAAGCAAGTTTGATTGGGATGACAACTCAGAGGACTGGTGTTTTTTGGATGCGGTACTTGAAGTGGCTGAGAGGGCACTTGTTGGACCACTTGAGATCCATTCAAGCATTTTCCTTTTTTGGCCATCATCTACCTTTGTTCCTGTTGTTCGTGTCCGTAAAAAAGGGAGCACATCGGATTGTCCACGGTAAGTAGTAGACATCTTACTTTTGCTGGTAGATGGTCTATCTTCAGCAGATGATAATGGAGCTTTGCCACCTTCCCCACGGACAAACCCTTTTTTTCCTTTTCCACCACGCCTCTTCCCCTTTCCACCAGCATCTGTCATTTTGCCACTCATGTTGATTGCGACAAGATTGTGCACTTAAAATGTGGTAGTAAAAATTGAGAGGTGGTGTAGATTGCAGCGGTGGTCTAGCTTTATTAACAGCAGAATAATAAAGAATAATAATCCCTAACAATGCAACTATGGCCCTTAAAGTGGCAGCAGTGTTTGCTAGTGTAATGGCTTAGTTATAATGAGTTGGAGTGTGCAATGCAGGTAGAGGTGCTGCAAATGTCTTTGCACTAGTGTGACTAGACAACAGTCCAATAGCCACGTTTAGGATGCCACTAGGTACACTGAGTGTTTGCTAGTATAATGGCTTAGTTATAATGAGTTGGAGTGTGCAATGCAGGCAGACGTGCTGCAAATGTCTTTGCACTAGTGTGACTAGACAACAGTCCAATAGCCACGTTTAGGATGCCACTAGGTACACTGAGTGTTTGCTAGTATAATGGCTTAGTTATAATGAGTTGGAGTGTGCAATGCAGGTAGAGGTGCTGCAAATGTCTTTGCACTAGTGTGACTAGACAACAGTCCAATAGCCACGTTTAGGATGCCACTAGGTACACTGAGTGTTTGCTAGTATAATGGCTTAGTTATAATGAGTTGCAGTGTGCAATGCAGGTAGAGGTGCTGCAAATGTCTTTGCACTAGTGTGACTAGACAACAGTCCAATAGCCACGTTTAGGATGCCACTAGGTACACTGAGTGTTTGCTAGTATAATGGCTTAGTTATAATGAGTTGGAGTGTGCAATGCAGGTAGAGGTGCTGCAAATGTCTTTGCACTAGTGTGACTAGACAACAGTCCAATAGCCACGTATAGGATGCCACTAGGTACACTGAGTGTTTGCTAGTATAATGGCTTAGTTATAATGAGTTGGAGTGTGCAGAGGACAGGAGGGTACAGTGCCAGGATTGTGGGTCTGGGTAGAGGAATGGAAGCCTGCCTTTCTATTCCCTCCTAATGGGGAAATGCAGCGACGAAATCCCTGACCTTTGCTACACAGACGCTGTCGCTGTTTTCAGGACCTGTCACCTTAACTCTGACCCTGCCGGTACGAGCCCTTAAAAGGACTGATAGATAGTGCTATCCCTAAGCTGTCCAGCGTATCCAGTATCGGCGATAGGACTCAGGACGGAGCTGCCCCAGTGATGTCTGACACCAAGGACGCAGAAGAGATAATGGCGTGCTGGAGGAAAATGTCCGGTTTTATAATGCAGGGACATGTGACATGGACATCCTATCACACATGCCGTTGCTTCTCTGGCTAAAAGTCCACTTAGCTGTGTGTGTGTCTGGGATTGGCTGACATGCTGGCCCGCCCCACAAGACGCGCGCGCTTAGGGAAGGAAGACAAGGAAAAAAAAAAAAAATGGCGATCGCCATTATAAAAACAGGAGTGATCTGAAGGCGCTGTTCACGCACACTATAAACTGAAATGTCATAATAGTGTGAGTCACAGAGTGACTTACACTATTACAGCGGAAAGCCAGCAAGGAATTTGCTGTTTTTTTGCTGCTAGAACCGTTCTCGAACGTTTCTAGAACTATCGAGCTTTTGCAAAAAGCTCGAGTTCTAGTTCGATCTAGAACAGGCCCCAAAATCACTCGAGCCTAGAACTGGAGAACCACGAACCACGAACCGCGCTCAACTCTACTCGTAACTAGTGATGAGTGAGCACTACCATGCTCGGGTGCTCAGTACTCATAACCAGTGATGAGCGGGCACTACCATGCTCGGGTGCTCAGTACTCGTAACTAGTGATGAGTGAGCACTACCATGCTCGGGTGCTCGGTACTCAAAACTAGTGATGAGTGAGCACTGCCATGCTCGGGTGCTCAGTACTCGTAACTAGTGATGAGTGCGCACTTGTGGCTCCCTGGACTAGCCAGGACGTCACAGATAACATACAAACACCCCCACCGCCCACTAGACAGGGACATCAGCCAAGCAAAAACCCTTGTTGCCTCCCTCCAGTGTCTGATGTCCACACCAGGTGGGGCGGAGCCAAGAGGTTGTCCCCACCCACCGAAGAGTTCACAGGCCTGGAGGCGGTAAAAGTGACAGAACAGCTTAAGAGTTTGAAGTGAGAGGAACAAACACTTGGGTGTCTGGGTTTGTGGCCCAGGCACTGACAGCAAGGTTGGCAGACGGTGGTGGCCGTCTGCAGGAGTGGTGGAGCAACGCGGAACCGTAGGACCGGGGTCGGGCGACGGCCCGCCGGTACCGACCGGGGAGCGAAGTGAAGCCAGCACACACAGGCAGGGCCATCGGACCCCGACAAGGCTTGGAGCCGCCGTCAATAGTCAGATCCGAATGTGACTGGAACCCCAGGGGTTCCACAACAGCAAAAGTCCCGATTGAAGGCAACCACCCACACCGTGAGGGTATACAGCTACCGCCTAAGGCTAGAGACCCAAGGGCCAGCGCCTGCGGTCAAACGGGCTCTTCCGGTACCCATACACCAGGAAGCGGACTACCGTTGGGAATCCATAGTAGTCAGAAGGAGAACATCAAGGTGCAGGGAAAGACAGCCGCCATCACCTGTCCGGGGAGAAACACTGCAGCCGGCTGCGGGACCTGTCGATCCAGCCGTTTGGTTTACCGAGGACTTTGTACCTTTGTTGCTGAGTGAGTACACCCGTGCCATCCGGCACCGCAGCGCGCTGTCCCTGCAACCCTGCACCTCACCGACCCTGCCTCCCCGTCACATCATCGGGCCCCGGGACCACCGACCCCTACCCACGGAGGGGGAAAACAACATCCAAGCTGCTCCCTACCATCGCTCCCGGGATCCCCGTCACTATTGATGAGCGAGCACTACCATGATTGTGTGCTCAGTACTCGTAACTAGTGATGAGCGGGCACTACCATGCTCGTGTGCTCAGTACTCGTAACTAGTGATGAGCGGGCACTACCATGCTCAGGTGCTCAGTACTCGTAACTAGTGATGAGCGGGCACTACCATGCTCAGGTACTCAGTACTCGTAACTAGTGATGAGCGAGCACTACCATGCTCAGATGCTCAGTACTGGTAACTAGTGATGAGCGGGCACTACCATGCTCAGGTGCTCAGTACTTGTAACTAGTGATGAGTGAGCACTACCATGCTCGGGTGCTCAGTACTGGTAACTAGTGATGAGCGAGCACTACCATGCTCGGGTGCTCAGTACTCGTAACTAGTGATGAGCGGGCACTACCATGCTCGGGTGCTCAGTACTCATAACTAGTGATGAGCGAGCACTACCATGCTCAGGTGCTCTGTACTCGTAACTAGTGATGAGCGGGCACTACCATGCTCGGGTGCTCAGTGCGGACATACATTTACTTAAGGGGGGGTTAACTGGCATAAGGGCTGGCCCTTTGTTGCAGGGATTTCCCAAAGTAATTCACTTAGGGTGAACTGGTCAGAGGACCCATGGGGAGTAGAGGGAAACCTGCGTCCGGTAAAGATCCTGGCTGGCTGGCTGCTCAGTTAACCCCCCTTAAGTAAATGTATGCCCGCCCCCCGGAGATACATTAGCCCACAGCAAGCACAGGAGACCGTCTCTGTCTAACAGGCCAGTCCCTGCCACATCTCAGCATATCCTGGCGAGGCTATCGATACCTATATCATCTATATCATCTGTGCACCCCCTTCATCTCTACATGACAGGGCTCTCCTGTTGGATCAAATAGGTGACATGATCATATAGTGGTTTTTGCCCTCACTGGACAGTTGTTTTGACTGCGGTGTTCCTTCGATGTATTACGCCACTGCACGATTCATCTGGCAACTCCTACTGGCTGACACTGACATTTCAATATATTGGTCACAGTGCATTTACTGATTTACTTACCTTTTCTGGTGGTGACCCACACAGTTCCAAGTTGGTGCAATCCGTACCCTTACTCTAATTCCTTAGTCTGATAGAACTCTCGATAAAGGTCCCATCGAGACCGAAACGTTGAGACAGACTTTTTCATTTCCTTTTCACAATAATAAAAAAGCACCAAAGATACCCAGACTGTGTTCATTATCCTTCTTGAATTGGAATGCCGGAGATTTTTTTGTATTTATCTATTTTTAATTGTGTGACTGTTTTTAAACATAATATGGGTTAAATATTTTTTTTTCATTTTACCTGCTTGGAGCTGCTTGCTGGAATATTCAGTCTTCAGCCATGCTGACACGTGTTTTGGGGTGTTTGCCCCTCTTCAGAGCAAAGCAAAAGATCTGATTTGACTCTATGAAAAACCTCTTACTGGGGTCTAAGATGTAATGTTTCTCCTTGTGGAGAGTGACATGGCTATAAATCTCCTTACCCTGGTATGTCAGGCATGTCACTCCCCACAAGGCGAGACACGACCCCTTAGACACTACTCAGAAGCCTCTTATACAGCCAAATCAGATATCTTGCTTTGCACTGAGGAGGGGCAATTACCTTAAAACATGTTTTTGCATATATAGATTCCAGTTTGGCTTTAACAGCAATAATAATTTTATTTATATAGCACCAACATGGCATTTATACTTGTTTTGAAGTAATCTGATGTGCCATCACTGGTAAGGCAAGCATTAAAGTCACATGGGGGCATGTCAATATACCTTAACATGCCCCAATGCAAATTCCCTAAAATTTGCATGTAGCTTTAAAGCTCACTTTCTCAACTATGGTCAGACATCTGCCAGAGGTACCTGTCTCAGTAATACAGAACAAAATTATATTATAGCATTTTTTTTTACATGGGAGCCATTAACAAATTTTCTAGTACCACACATCTCAGAATATGATGTGTTTAGGGAAAAGTTAAAGGGGATACATCTGTATATACCAATCTGTAATATTTATGTAAAGCCTAATGAAATTTACAAAACGGCCTTTATTGCTAATGAGCTAACTCTGCTGACTCTGTCCCAGTATACACAGCAAAGCCAAAAATAACATGTCATTCTCTGATGATACATTCCATAAAAAAAAATAATTGTCTGGTAATTCCATAAAGTCTTCAATTTATTGTAAATTCATAAAATCCATATTAATAGTCAGGGGAGGCAGTCCCAGTTAACGCATTTTGACCTGTTGTGGTTTTAGACGTAAACTACTGACTCTGTTCTAGTCTACACAGCAAAGCTAACAATAAGATGTTATTTTCTGATGATACATTCTATGAAGAAAAAACAAAAAAGCCAGCACTAAATGTGCACTACAGCACTAAAAATTCCAACTGTACTTATTATAAATTTGAGATTTTTGGCAAAAAATTGCAATTTCTTGAGCCACCCCGCCACGTCACGGCAAATCTCTTTTCTCTCTACTCTAAAATATTTTTATAAAATGTGCCAAATGGCCTCACATATGAAATAGTAGAACTGCTCTTAGCAGCACTCACCTGGTCTATTTCAATCCCGTACCCATGACTGAATCATGGCTGTGGGCGGGACAGGTCCAAGCAAATGCTGCATGAAGCAAATAGCCTGTGGACAGGGTCTGATGACTGAATGTGAACAGTCACCAACCGCCAAAATCTAGACAGGTGGAATACATCACAAATTTTTGTTTTTTTCTTCATTGAATTGGTCGGTGGCTGACCCCTACCTTGCTATGCACCCCAATTTGGGATGTATTCCACCTGTCTAGATTTTGGCGGTTGGTGACTGTTCACATTCAGTCATCAGGCCCTGTCCACAGGCTATTTACTTCATGCAGCATTTGCTTGGACCTGTCCCGCCCACAGCCATGACTCAGTCATGGGTACGGGATTGAAATAGACCAGGTGAGTGCTGCTGAGAGCAGTTCTACTATTCATATGTGAGGCCGTTTGGCACATTTTATAAAAATATTTTAGCGTAGGACTGCCCCAATAGAGATTTGCCGTGAAGTGTCGGGGTGGCTCAAGAAATTGCAATTTTTTGCCAAAAATCTCAAATTTATAATAAGTACAGTTGGAATTTTTAGTGCTGTAGTGCACATTTAGTGCTGGCATTTTTGTTTTTTCTTGATACATTCTATGCCTGAAATGTAAAAAAATAATGTGTTAAATTTGTTTAAATTATGGAATAATTTGAATTAATAATTTAATCATTTAACTTTACCCTTTGGAAGATATTTTACCTAATAAAAAAATGACAAATTATAATGAAGGATTTTCCAGCAGACCATCTAAGTATGGAAATGAGCTCTATATGTCAAATTTTACCGGTGATTGACCCCTGACTTGTCTATCATTGTTATATGATTATTTTTTTAAAGACCCCATAATTAGAAGCCAATTTCTCTTTTTTTTTCAGATTGCCAACTCCATGCTAAGTCAAGTTGCACATTAGTTCATAAAAGGTAATATTCTCAAAGATAATTCTCGCATTAAAAATATCAACCTACACATTAAACAGTAATAAATTGAATTTAGATGACTGAACACAACATAATTACATAATTTGATTTTGCAAAAAGAGTTTCAATTTCATGCATGTTGAGATGATTGATTGAAGACTATGAGCAATATACTGTATGGAAATTAACTGGAATGACATGCTAAATTGCCAGTGTGATATATTACACCATTACTTAAATTATAGTTCAGAAAGTGAGTATAGATGGAAATATTTAATTTTGCAGCTAATTGTAATAGTAATTGTTTTTAGATGTCAGAACTTTGGGGAAATTAGAAAAATGATAAAGGGCATTTATTCGCTGTGAATACCTTGAGGAAAAGTCAACTCTCTAAAACGAAGAAATACAGCTGATCGGGAAAGGAGACTAAATTATAAAAGTGTTCTGAAAATCCAGAATAACAGGGCAAGAAAACGGTAGATTTGTAAAAAAAAAAAAAATTTGGTCAAATTTGAAAAATGGTGACAAAGTTGGTGGTTAACAAAATAACTAAGGGAAATGTGAAAATCCATATCTGCTCCACGTAATCATAGAAAGTGTTTCTGTTGGTCTGGCAGAGCTGGTAGATGCAAAGGCAACCATATCTTCACTTTAAAATTGATGGCAGATCCTTAGGGGTACTTTGCACACTACGACATCGCAAGCCGATGCTGCGATGCCAAGCGCGATAGTCCCTGCCCCCGTTGCAGCAGCGATATCTTGTGACAGCTTCACATGCACTCACCTGCCCTGCGACGTCGCTTTGGCGGGCGAACCGCCTCCTTCTTAAGGGGGCGGGTCGTGCGGCGTCACAGCGACATCACACGGCAGGCGGCCAATAGGAGCGGAGGGGCGGAGATGAACGGGACGTAAACATCCCGCCCACCTTCTTCCTTCCGCATTGCAGCCGGGACGCAGGTAAGGTGATGTTCCTCGCTCCTGCGGCTTCACACACAGCGATATGCGCTACCTGCTGGAACGAGGAACAACATCGTACTGTCGCTGCTGCTAAATTATGGAAATGTCGAACCCTACACCAATCATACAATAACGATGCTTTTGCGCTCGTTAATCGTATGTAAAAGGATTTGCACACTACAATATCGACAGCGACGCCGGATGTGCGTCACTTTCGATTTGACCCCGTAGTGTGCAAAGTACCCCTTAGTCTAATGAATGGGGCTGTGACTCCCACCAGTAAGCTGTGTCCGCTGCCGCCTGTCACACTGGGTACGGAGAAGTACCAAGCGAATGGTAAAAAGGAAGGGAAACCCGGTGTCTAGGAAGAGGGAATATTGTGACCCCTGACCAAAAATACCGCTGGTCCCTAGGGTCCCTCACCACCCTAGATAGGTTCCACACATATGTGTCGAGCCGGATACCTGACCCTAGGTATCCCTACTGCTAGGCCCTAAATGGTGAACGGATGGGATGAGGTCTTCATCAACCCCACTAAACACTATAGATGACACGAGGAGAAACAGGGGTAAAAATGCATGAACTACGTATCTACGGATCAATCAGGTAGACATTGAGCAAAGTTTTCAGCAATGATACCACAGAAGAGTCCAAGCCACCTGCTTGCAACCAAGGATTAACTGAAAATATCACCAGCATCAGTCCACGGAAAGAAGGGGTATTTAAGCACTAAGACAATGCAGATGATCAGCATCTGGGTGGAAGTCGAACTCCTGCTGGGTCCAAAAGGGGTTGAGATGAATCCAGCAGGAAAGCTACATATATCAATGAATACTGATAGCAGGAACAATGGAAAGTCAGCCAAACGCTGTGACCTTCCATGGTCAGAAATCACATGACTGTCTGTCAACCGTGACACCACCACCAGCTGGAACTACTCAGTTACAGAGCTGTACAGCACCTCTCGGTCAACTGTATAGTGGACACAGCAGGGTAAAGCATATCCGCCCCCTACTCAAACTGATAGAAGGCATATATGCAGCAGCCACTATTTACTAGTCAACAGAGCTTTGCACCTATGCAACTGAGCTTTTCCAGCCACAGCAGCAAAGAGAAAAGCTAATTACACCCCCACCGATCAGACATTGAGGACGTACCCTAAAAATGGGTCATGAATGTTAAAGTCCTAGAAAACCCCTTTACTATAGAAGCAAGGCAGAATATTTAAACTTCTGCTTTGTTGGCCTCGTGTTACTTATTCCAGTGCATCTCCAAACTGATATGACAGGTTTTTTTTCCACATGTTTTCTTTTATTTCATGTTTCTTCACGCAACTGAATACTTTATCATGAAATCCCTACTGAATAAAGATTAGTAATTCTGCCAAAACTCAAATTTTGTATGTGACACCCCTGCGGCTTCAGGCGCCACAGGGTAGTGCACTCACCCGA
Organism: Anomaloglossus baeobatrachus; assembly: GCF_048569485.1. Classification (NCBI taxonomy): domain Eukaryota; kingdom Metazoa; phylum Chordata; class Amphibia; order Anura; family Aromobatidae; genus Anomaloglossus; species Anomaloglossus baeobatrachus. The sequence goes on along the minus strand of NC_134358.1, from coordinate 31,050,468 downwards.
GGTGCAGTATTCATCTTGGATATGGAGGAGGTGATCACCGGTAATCATCACCAAACTCACTCATCTAACACATAAACATGGAAGCTCTTCCACTGGAACTGGGCTATGGTAGGTGCTGAGGTGCCCATCATGAGTAGAGATGAGCGAACCAGTCGCGGTTCGGCTCGAGGTCGGTTCGCCGAACGACGCTCCCGTTCGAGTTCGGTTCGACGAACGTTCGACGAACCGAACTCGAACTGCATAGGAAACAATGGCAGGCATTCACAAACACATAAAAACACCTAGAAAACACCCTCAAAGGTGTCCAAAAGGTGACAAAAAGCTTCCCACCGGGACCTATGATATTTATTCATGTGACGATTCATGGAAGAAGTTGTCAAACTGCTGAGGTTTTGACCTCTACTAACAGAATCACGACAAATTTTACACATCACATAATTTGGGCGATCTTTTTCTATGTCAAAAAATGACCAGGCTAGGCAAGGCTTAGAGGGCATGCGACCTGCTGAGCCCCCCCGACTAGTGCTCAGAGGCAGAGTGGTGGCTGAGGATGCAGTTGTAGATGTGCTACCAGTGCTCCGACTCTGTCCAGGAAGGCGCAAGGTAACTTCGTCGTCGGTTGCATCCTCCTCCACCGCCTCTGTTGACCTCCTCGAGTGCCTGACTGGGGGTTGACAGTAGGTGGGATCTAGAACTTCATCATCAATTGTTGTGTTTGCACTCCCCTCCCCCTCAGACCGAGCCTCTTCTTGCCCTGACCGAATATTTAAGTTGTCATCCCAATCGGGTATCTGCGTCTCATCTTCATCAGTATGTTCCTCATTGTCTATAACCACAGGTGTTACAGTTTGTGACAAAGGGTCAACATTATGCTCAGAAACTTGGTCCTCATGGCCTGAATCAGAGTCACAAAGGTTCTGGGCATCACTGCAGACCATTTCCTGGTCTGTACTCACTGTAGCTTGGGAGCAGACCTCTGATTCCCAGGCTATAGTGTGACTGAACAGCTCTGCAGACTTAGCCATTTCAGTTCCACTATACTGTGCAGGGCTGATGGAGACTTCAGAGCTGGGAGAAAGCAAGTTTGATTGGGATGACAACTCAGAGGACTGGTGTTTTTTGGATGCGGTACTTGAAGTGGCTGAGAGGGCACATGTTGGACCACTTGAGATCCATTCAAGCATTTTCCTTTTTTGGCCATCATCTACCTTTGTTCCTGTTGTTCGTGTCCGTAAAAAAGGGAGCACATCGGATTGTCCACGGTAAGTAGTAGACATCTTACTTTTGCTGGTAGATGGTCTATCTTCAGCAGATGATAATGGAGCTTTGCCACGTTCCCCACGGACAAACCCTTTTTTTCCTTTTCCAGCACGCCTCTTCCCCTTTCCACCAGCATCTGTCATTTTGCCACTCATGTTGATTGCGACAAGATTGTGCACTGAAAATGTGGTAGTAAAAATTGAGAGGTGGTGTAGATTGCAGCGGTGGTCTAGCTTTATTAACAGCAGAATAATAAAGAATAAATATCCCTGATAATGCAACTACGGCCCTTAAACTGGCAGCATAAATTGCTAGTATAATGGCTTAGTTATAAAGAGTTGGAGTGTGCAATGCAGGCAGACGTGCTGCAAATATCTGTGCACTACTGGGACTATACAGAAGTCCAATAGCCACGTTTAGGATGACACTAGGTACACTCAGTGTTTGCTAGTATAATGGCTTAGTTATAATGAGTTGGAGTGTGCAGAGGACAGGAGGGTACAGTGCCAGGGTTGTGGGGCTCTGAGTTTAGGAATGGAAGCCTGCCTTTCTATTCCCTCCTTATGGGGAAATGCAGCGAGGAAATCCCTGACCTTAGCTACACAGACGCTGTCTCTGTTTTCAGGACCTGTCACCTATGGCTCTGACCTTGCCGGTATGAGCCCTTAAAAGGACTGATAGAAAGTGCTATCCCTAAGCTGTCCAGCGCTGTGTATGGAGCGCATACAGCAGTATCGGCGATAGGACTCAGGACGGAGCTGCGCCAGTGATGTCTGACACCAAGGACGCAGAAGGCAGATAATGGCGTGCTGGAGGAAAATGTCCGGTTTTATCATGCAGGGACATGTGACATGGACATCCTATCACACATGCCGTTGCTTCTCTGGCTAAAAGTCCACTTAGCTGTGTGTGTGTCTGGGATTGGCTGACATGCTGGCCCTCCCCACTACACACGCGCGCTTAGGGAAGGAAGACAAGGAAAAAAAAAAAAATGGCGATCGCCATTATCCATACAGCAGTGATCTGAAGGCGCTGTTCACGCACACTATACACTGAAATTTCATAATAGTGTGAGTCACAGAGTGACTTACACTATTACAGCGGAAAGCCAGCTAGGAATTAGCTGTTTTTTTGCTGCTAGAACCGTTCTCGAACGTATCTAGAACTATCGAGCTTTTGCAAAAAAGCTCGAGTTCTAGTTCGATCTAGAACAGGCCCCAAAATCACTCGAGCCGCGAACTGGAGAACCACGAACCTAGAATTGCGCTCAACTCTAATCATGAGGTATGGGACCTCTTGCCCACTAATTCAGCAACCCGGGAGGCGGGGCACCAACAGGGGAAGTTAGGAGCCATCTCACACACAAGTCAGTCTAGCAGATACCTTCGGACGCATCAGGCGTCTGGGGAGACTCAGGAACAAGCAAAGACACGGACAGTTCAGGGCCCGTGGTCTGGAGCTGGAAGCTCGACCCGGATTCTTAGGAAAGATGGGGGATCCCAGGGTTCGTGACCCCCGTGACCCGTTCCACGGCCCAGGATCTGGGGAGGAGGGAAATCATCAAAAGGTGATGCACAGTGGGAAACACCAGCGTCGACCACCGAAGTTTCTGTGATCAGCTGAATCCCATCACAGCGTAGCTCAGTGCTCCAATAGCAGAGTGCTTCCAGTGAGTAAAAGAACTTGAACTGCACCCTCTGTGTCGTCCCATCACTGCCAGCACTCGCAACATCGCACCCCTTTGCCATAGGTGACTACCACTACTATCATCCTCCCTGGGTCCTAGCTCTACTTGTGGAGAGCTGCAACACCTGAACTGCATCACCATCCGCCCCAGCAGAGAGAGAAGTCCCGCAGCGGTGGCTAATAATTGGCCGCACACCACAGGTGGTGTCACAAACAACTACCTCCATCGTCCCCATCTTTATTGTCACCGCTGGGGTCACGGAACCGGGCAACGCCACCGCAGCGCCCCAGGAGCAGCACCGTGGCCCAGTGACGGGTAACCCCAGACTCTGTGGGCGTGTCAGGTAGATTCTCTCAAATTTGCTTGGCCAACACAAACAAGATAGAATATATTAATTAACAATAAAAATAGCCAGTAAGAAGTAAAACCATATTTATATTCACCTCTTTTCGAGCCTACCAGTACCTCCATTCTAGTCCTCCAAGAGGCAACACTGTCTTCTCTCTTCAATTTTCTTTCTTCTGTTTTCTGTGTTCTTCTATATCAAGGCTTACTGTAATGTTGTTCTTCACTAGACCTCACTCTTTCATTTTGGACACCTTGATCATTGCGCATAATGATTCATGTGAAGAATGGTGGCACGCGAGGACCAAAAAGAGAAGACAAGGAAGACAGAAGAGAGAAGACAGAGGAGCTGGTTGCAATACATTTCAAATCAATTTGCTAATGTCAGCTTCTTAAGCTTGTCTCACCTGATTACTTTTCTGAGTATTGCTACGGTATGACAGACTATTCTGACATGTTACCATTACTAAACCATTGCTTTCAAAAATTGACTTCTCAAGTTACCTTGAGGTGTCCAGAATGGCTATTCAAAGTATGCACTCCATAAGACCACTCAAGGTCTTCAGAATGGCTTTTGAAAGCATGGATTCCGTTAGACCACTCAAGGTGTCCAGAATGGCTTCTCAAAGCATGGACTCCATAAGACAATTCAAGGTGTCCTGTGTGATTTTTCAAAGCATGAACATCACAAGACTACTCAAGTTGTCCAGTATGGCTTCTCAAAGCATGGACTTCATAAGACTACTCAAGGTATCCAGAATGGATTTCAAAACATTGACTCCATAAGACCACTCAAGGTGTCCAGAATGGCTTTTCAAAACATGGACTCCATAAGACCACTCAAGGTGTCCAGAATGGCTTCTCAAAGAATGAACTCCATAAGACCATTCAAGGTGTCCAGAATGGCTTCTCTAAGCATATACTCCATAAGACCACTCAAGGTGTCCAGAATGGATTCTAATGCATGGACTCCATACGACCACTCAAGGTGTCCAGAATAGATTCCAAAGCATGGAGTCCATAAGACCACTCAACATGTCCACACTGGATTTCATAGCATGGACTCCATAAGACTAGTGATGAGCGAGTACTAAAAAGCTCGGGTGCTCGAAGCTCGGGCCGAGCCTCCCAAGATACTCGTGTACTCGGGCCGAGCAACGAGCCCAATGTTATCCTATGGGAGACCCGAGTATTTTTGTGAAATGACCCCCCGGCAGCATGGAGAAACCCTAAAAATGGCACAAAAGTCTCAGAAGAGTGCTCAAATGACATGGCAACAGCATGGGAAAGACCCCTTGAAGCATTTATCACTCAAAAGTCACAGCTGTGAACAATTTTGTCCGCGTTTCACGCCATTTTTACGGACTCACCAGAAAACCATCCAAAATGACCCCAAAATGATTTTTCATGGCAGAAATGTTAAGGGCACATATCCAATAGTGAGATAGAGCTGGTGTATGTTACTTTTTGAGATTAATACATGAAAGATTTTACGTGAAAACATTGTGTGGCACTCCGATGTCCCTGAGAAGAGACGTACATAAAGGCCTCTTGAGTCTAATGTGCCCATTTTGAGGAAGTGAGTCTTTGTAGTATTTTCCTTTGCCAGGGCAGTCCAAAATTGTGAGGTTCACCAATGCCCCTGCATAGAGACGTGCATGAGGGCCTGTAAACCTGAAGTGCCCATTGTAAGGAAGTGGGTGTATTATAGTATAGCCCTTTGGCAGGGCAGCCAAAAATTGGGAGGCTCCACGTTGTCCCTGGGTAGAGACGTGCATGAGGGCCTGTAAACTTGAAGTGCCCATTGTAAGGAAGTGGGTCTATTGTAGTATAGCCCTTTGGCAGGGCAGCCAAAAATTGAGAGGCTCCACATTGTCCCTGGATAGAGACGTGCATGAGGGCCTGGAAACTTGAAGTGCCCATTGTAAGGAAGTGGGTCTATTGTAGTATAGCCCTTTGGCAGGGCAGCCAAAAATTGAGAGGCTCCACATTGTCCCTGGATAGAGACGTGCATGAGGGCCTGTAAACTTGAAGTGCCCATTGTAAGGAAGTGGGTCTATTGTAGTATAGCCCTTTGGCAGGGCAGCCAAAAATTGGGAGGCTCCACGTTGTCCCTGGGTAGAGACGTGCATGAGGGCCTGTAAACTTGAAGTGCCCATTGTAAGGAAGTGGGTCTATTGTAGTATAGCCCTTTGGCAGGGCAGCCAAAAATTGAGAGGCTCCACATTGTCCCTGGATAGAGACGTGCATGAGGGCCTCAAAACATTAAGTGTCCATTGTCAGGAAGTGGGTGTATTATAGTATAGCCCTTAGGCAGGGCAGCCAAAAATTGGGAGGCTCCACGTTGTCCCTGGGTAGAGACGTGCATGAGGGCCTGTAAACTTGAAGTGCCCATTGTAAGGAAGTGGGTGTATTATAGTATAGCCCTTTGGCAGGGCAGCCAAAAATTGGGAGGCTCCACGTTGTCCCTGGGTAGAGACGTGCATGAGGGCCTCAAAACATTAAGTGTCCATTGTCAGGAAGTGGGTGTATTATAGTATAGCCCTTAGGCAGGGCAGCCAAAAATTGGGAGGCTCCACGTTGTCCCTGGGTAGAGACGTGCATGAGGGCCTCAAAACATTGTTCCCATTGCAAAGGAGCGGGTCTCCTGCCGTTGTAATGTCCATTCTGCAAAGAATGGGCGAAAAAATTTACCACTGGGGGTATACCTGAAACAAAGGCCTAAGTATTGCAATTTGTAACGGTCATCATGGTGGCGCATGAGGAGAAGGAGGAGCAGTCCAGCGATTATCCAAAGTCCAGAAGTGTGTACCCATGGGTGAGTGGAGGTACATGGCAAACTTTAAATTCCGCTCTCATTTGCTGGTGGTGTGGTGAAGTCTGGCCCAATCCAACCCTTGTTCATCTTGATCAGAGTCAGCCTGTCAGCATTTTCAGTTGACAGGCGGGTGCGTTTATCTGTAATGATTCCACCTGCGGCACTAAAAACACGCTCTGACAAAACGCTAGCGGCAGGGCAGGCCAGGACTTCCAAGGCGTAGAGAGCCAATTCATGCCACGTGTCCAGCTTGGATACCCAATAATTGTAAGGCACAGAGGAATGTCGGAGTACAGTTGTTCGATCTGCAAGGTACTCCTTCAGCATCTGGGCAAACTTAGGATTTCTTGTGGCACTACCCCGCACCTCAGGGGCTGTGGTACGTGAGGGGCTTAGAAAACTGTCCCACATCTTAAAGACTGTTCCCCTACCTCTGGCGGATTGGACTTGTGCCTCTCTCGGCTGTACGCCTCGGTTGTCCACTGATTCCTGACCTATGCCGCTAGCGTTTTGTGAGGGGAATGCTTTGCCTACTTCCGTGACTATGGCCTTCCGGAACTGCTGCATTTTGGTTGACCTCTCCTCCACGGGAATAAGAGACAAAAAGTTCTCCTTGTAGCGTGGGTCTAACAGTGTTACCAACCAGTAATGATTGTCGGCCAAGATGTTCTTAACGCGAGGGTCACGAGACAGGCAGCTTACCATAAAGTCAGCCATGTGCGCCAGACTCTTAACAGCCAGGACTTCAGTAGCCTGACCAACAAGATGACTGAACATGCTGTCCTCCTCCTCCTCCTCCTCCTCATCTACCCTGTCCTCTGGCCAGCCACGCTGAACCGAGGATATGACTGGTGTGCATGTCATATCCTCAATTTGGCCGGAGAGTTGCTCCATGTCTTCATCCTCCTCCTCGTCATAGTCCTCCACTGCACGTTGTGATGAGACGAGGCTGGGCTGTGTGTTATCACCCACACCCACTACTGTTTCTTGCTGCAACTCATCGCACTCCGCCTGCAATGCATCATGTTTGTTTTTCAGCAGAGACCGTTTTAGAAGGCAGAGTAGCGGTATGGTGATGCTAATAATGGCGTCATCACCACTCACCATCTTGGTGGAGTCCTCAAAGTTTTGGAGGATGGTACATAGGTCTGACATCCATCTCCACTCCTCAGGTGTTATGTGTGGAGTTTGACCCATTTCCCGACGGCTTAGGTGATGCAGGTACTCAACAACTGCCCTCTTCTGCTCACATATCCTGACCAACATGTGCAGAGTTGAATTCCAACGCGTGGGGACATCACACACCAGTCTGTGAGCCGGAAGATGCAAACGGCGCTGAAAGCCGGCAAGGCCGGCTGAAGCAGTAGGTGACTTTCGAAAATGTGCAGACAGGCGGCGAACTTTTACCAGCAGATCAGACAGCTCTGGGTATGACTTTATAAACCGCTGAACCACGAGGTTGAGCACATGGGCCACGCATGGAACATGTGTCAGCTGGCCTCGCCTCAAAGCCGCCACCAGGTTCCGGCCATTGTCACACACGACCTTTCCTGGCTTTAGGTTCAGAGGTGTGAGCCAGTGATCTGCCTGCTGTTTCAGAGCTGTCCACACCTCTTCTGCATTGTGGGGTTTGTCACCGATGCAGATTAGCTTCAGCACAGCCTGTTGCCGCTTCGCCGAGGCAGTGCTGCAGTGCTTCCAGCTTGGGACTGGTGTGGAGGGTACAGTGGATGAGGATGCGCAGGAGGAGGAGGAGGCTGAAGAGCATGACATTCCTGAGCTGTAGAGTGTGGGTGAAACACTGACTGAGGTAGGGCCTGCAAACCTTGGTGTGGGAAGGACGTGTTCCGTCCCTCGCTCAGACTGGGTCCCAGCTTCCACAATATTAACCCAGTGTGCCGTCAACGAGATGTAGCGGCCTTGCCCACAAGCACTTGTCCACGTGTCTGTGGTTAGGTGGACCTTGGGTGAAACAGCGTTGTTCAGGGCACGTGTGATGTTTTGTGACACGTGGTTATGCAACGCGGGGACGGCACACCGGGAGAAATAGTGGTGGCTGGGGACCGAGTAACGTGGGACAGCTGCCGCCATCAGGTCGCAGAATGCTTCTGTCTCCACCAGCCTAAAAGGCAACATTTCCAGCGCAAGCAGTCGCGAAATGTTAGCATTTAGAACTGTGGCATGTGGGGTGTTGGCAGTGTATTTGCGCCTGCGTTCAAAGGTTTGCTGAATGGATAACTGAACGCTGCGCTGGGACAAGGACGTGCTTGATGATGGTGTTCTTTCTGCGTAGGCAACTGCAGGTGCAGGAGTGGAGGAGGCTTGTTCGCAGGCAGCATGGACAGGGGATTGGCTCGCATGCACAACCAGCGAAGACGTAGCAGTGACATCAGCAAGCACTGCTCCTCGACTCTGTTGTACTTCCCACAAAGTCGGGTGCTTGGCTGACATGTGCCTGATCATGCTGGTGGTGGTCAGGCTGCTAGTTTTGGTACCCCTGCTGATGCTGGCACGGCAGGTGTTGCAAATGGCCTTTTTAGAATCATCTGGAGCCAACTTAAAAAACTGCCAGACTCGGGAAGACCTAACATTTGTACAGGCACCTTGTGTCGTCGTGTTGTTCCGGGGAACGGTTGCCTGACTTCTGCCTGGGGCCACCACCCTGCTTCTTACTGCCTGTTGTGATGCTACGCCTCCCTCCCCCTGTGCACTGCTGTCCTCGCTCTGCATATCCTCCTGCCAGGTTGGGTCAGTTACTGGATCATCCACCACGTCGTCTTCCTCTTCCGCACCCTGCTCCTCCTCCTGACTTCCTGACAATTGTGTCTCATCATCGTCCACCACTTGTTGAGACACGTTGCCAACTTCGTGAGAACGTGGCTGCTCAAATATTTGGCCATCTGTACAGACGATCTCCTCATGACCCACTTCAACATGAGCTGGCGAGAGGCCAGAATGTGCGAATGGAAACGTGAACAGCTCTTCCGAGTGTCCAAGTGTGGGATCAGTAATGTCCGAGGACGTGTACTCAGCCTTGTGGTAGGAAGGAGGATCAGGTTCTGAAATGTGCGGTGCAGTATCACGGCTACTGACACTTGACCGTGTGGAAGACAGAGTGTTTGTGGTGGTGCCAATCTGACTGGAAGCATTATCTGCTATCCAACTAACAACCTGTTGACACTGGTCTTGGTTCAAGAGCGGTGTACTGCTGCGGTCCCCAAGAATTTGGGACAGGACGTGCGAGCGACTAGATGTGGCCCTTTGTTGTGGCGAAATTAGAGCTTGCCCACGACCTCGGCCTCTGCCTGCACCACCATCACGTCCACTTCCTTGTTCCTTGCCAATGCCCTTGCGCATTTTGCAATGCTGTGCTGACGTGTATTCACTACTTGTGCGTTATATCAAAGTTTGTGGAAATTGCACACAAGTGCACCTGTACGCTGCCACCGACAGGCACACACGTGCGGTTTTAAAAACCAAGCACGGACGCACTAAGAACCTAACAGGTTTTTTTGGGGAGCGACAATTACAGACAAGTCAGACACTATCTGGACTGTTTTAGACTGTATACACCAGCCCCAGATATGATGAAGGCTGGTATACGGTCACCCCTAGGAATGGCTATATATACCCTGCCTGCCTGCCTGCCTGCCTGTATACTGGTACAATAGTCCTGACAAGGACTCTTCTGGTCACTCACTAGCCTGTATTCAGACCTGGCTATACCCTGCCTGTATATAGCAACAATAGTCCTGAGAAGGACTCTGCTACTGTACTCCGACCTGGCTATACCCTGCCTGCCTGTATACAACTAGAATAGTCCTGAGAAGGACTTTTGGTCACACTGTTTGCAGCCCTGCAACTGAAAAAGCTATAAAGGGCCGCAAAGCTTTCCCTGAATCAGCGACACTCTCCCTGCACTGACTGTCTGGATAGCTGTGAGCAGAGCACAGCGCGCCGGCCGGTATAAAGGCTCGGTCACGCTGTGCAGGCCGGCCAATCACTGCAATTCCACAACTAACAGGGCTGTGGCATTGCAGTGGTCTGCCAGCCAATCCCTGCATGAGGGCTGGCTCTCAAAAGAGCGCCAACATGCAGAAATGAAGACCACGAGTACAGCACGAGTATCGCGAGATTACTCGGTCCCCGCCGAGTAGACCGAGTACAGTGATACTCGTGCGAGTACCGAGTAGTAACAAGCATGCTCGCTCATCACTACATAAGACCTCTCAAGGTGTCCAGAATGGATTCCAATGCATGGACACCTTAAGACCTCTCAAGGTGTCCTGTGTGGCTTTTCAAAGCATGGACATCTTAAGACCACTCAAACTGACCAGTAATATCTTTTTATGCAATTTGTACTACAGTAGTATATAATTTCATTGATTGAGCCAAAGTGGCTCAATCTGGATCTCCTTAGTCATCAATATGCCTTCTCAACCCTATTTTCCAATCTCCGGATCATTGGTTGTCCTCTATGGACCACTCCTGGTGGGTACTAATTCCTGCATGCTGGAAACACCCAACAACCTTTGCCTTTTGGTGTCATTTATTCAGTCGTGTAGCCAACATCAGTGACCCTTGTCATAGACATTCGACTCCTTCCACTTGCCCATTTTATCTCCATTCAATACATCATCTTCAACAGCTGACTGTTCACTTGATGAAACTAGGTGATTTGTGTAAAGCAGCCACCCCATCTCTACCTGAATCTTTGCCAACTCCTCCGCTATACCTCCTCATAGCTTTCTATCTGTCTTGGCATCACGCGTACATAGTTTTGCATCTGGTTGATTCCTTCTTCATTGCTAAGAGATGTCTGTTGTCCCATATGGCCCAAATCATCAGCTTGTCTTTGGCTGCAAATCGTGCTGGGAGAATTTCCAAGAATACCTTGGCTTCCAATGGATCCGGTGTGTAAATGTGGTGTTTATAAATTCTTGTATTCTTGAGGGCCAGTATTCTGGAATGTCAGTGATATCTTTTATTTTCCAATTCAGTAATAGGAGATTATTATATAAATTAATGCAAACAGTTTAGAATTATTCAAAGATAGACTTTAATAAATTCTCAAATTTTGGGGGTTGATTTGATGTTTTGATCTCTTTGTATTATTTTGTAGTATTATAGCACCCAAAAGAACACAATTCTGCCATTTTGAATATTTTTGTCATTATGCTGCTTATTGGGTTAATTAATTTTTAATAATTAGAGTGCTTGGAACACGGAGATACCACATTCTGTATGCACTTTTTTTATTCTATTTTTTTATTTTTTTTAACGGAGTAAAAAGTGAGATGATTCAAATTTTTATGGTTTTTTTCAGCTTTTAACAACTTTTTTTTTAGTTTTCTCTATATTTTTAAGTCTTAGGGGGACTCAAAATGCGATAGGCATTTTTATTTTCTATACATTTTAGACAGCGGCCAAACTTTTTGAACTGTACCATAGTAATGCGGTCGAGGTCACCGTCACAGGTTGGCGCTTATAGGAGTACTGTCTTGACAAGTATGGGGGTCTTCAACAGACTCTTGGCTTTAATGACAACCTGTCGGTGCCCCGCAGACATATCAACAACAAAATAATGTCAGTATTGCTAGTTTTCTTTCCTCCATGTGATTCAAAAAGGAATAAAAAGACTAAAAAAGTATATGTAGCTCAAAATAGTACAAACACAAAGCTCCATTGACGGGAAAACATGATGGCTCTCACAAAATGTTGACACAAAAGTAGATTTTATTAAAGTAATAGAATTTATTGCACAAAAGTAAGGAGAAAAGTAAAATATAGAAAATCTAAAATTAAAAAACAAAATTGTAAATATTTCAACTTTATTCTACTGGTTATTATTTCAGATCAGCAGACCTTTGTAGGGAATAATGCGGGCTCAACGAGTGAGCCCGCATTAAAGAGACACAAACACTAACCTCTGATTGTCACACCCGGCCAGCGTAGGGGTAATTATACAAACACTATTTGCCCAAAGGGCAACAAGAGGTACCCTAACTAAAGACCTAATCAAATAAACTTTATTAAATTATATAATTGGGCAAAGATTAAAAATGGCAGGTGGGAGGCCAATTCCGTATTAGATGAGTGCGGCCGCGGACCGACACTGCTCTGGATAAATCCTAACGTAGTATTGCTGGCTTTCACCTACACTGACTGTTAAAAATTACCTAACAACTAATAGCCTCCCCGACATGTTTCGCCATGACTGGCTTCATCAGGGGGCTGAGGCTATAGCTATAAAGTTTATTTGATTAGGTCTTCAGTTACGGTACCTCTTGTTGCCCGAAGGCAAATAGTGTTCTCATTAAAGAGACAGACACAGCCAAGGACATGAATACTGTATACTTCCTTGGTAATGAAGGGGTTAAAGATCAGAAATCTCTAAAAAAAAAAAATATTAATTCTTTCTGCTCCTTTGCTAAGGCTGCCCAGGTCAATCTCCGATTCCAGGATATTCCTGTAACAGCTGTCTCTGCATTATGAGACAGGTCACAAATTCAGGGTAAGAGAGTCATTTCCATGCAAGACATTTTTTTTTGGCGATGAAGGGGTTAATGTCAGTATTGCTTGCCAGCAAGTATTCTCATTACCTTCTCAGGTGTTTTTGGTTTGAGCGATTCTCAGTCCCCATATACAGTGGGTACAGAAAGTATTCAGACCCCTTTAAATTTTTCACTCTTTGTTTCATTGCAGCCATTTGATAAATTCAAAAAAAGTTCATTTTTTTCTCATTAATGTACACTCTGCACCCTATCCCCATCTGGACAGGAAAAAAACCCCAGAAATGTAGAGATTCTTGCAAATTTATTAAACAAGAAAAACTGAAATATCACATGGTCATAAGTATTCAGACCCTTTGCTCAGACACTCATATGTAAGTCGCATACTATCTATGTCCTTGTGATCCTCCTTGAGATGGTTCTACTCCTTCATTGGAGTCCAGCTGTGTTTAAATAAACTGATAGGTTTTGATATGGAAAGGCGCACACCTGTCTATATAAGACCTCACAGACCAAATGAGAATCATGAGGTCAAAGGAACTGACCAAGGAGCTCAGAGACAAAATTATGGCAAGGCACAGATCTGGCCAAGGTTACAAAATAATTTCTACAGTGCAGTAATTAAGGTTCCTAAGAGCACAGTGGCCTCCATAATCCTTCCATAAATAAATGGAAGAAGTTTGGGACCACCAGAACTCTTCCTAGACCTGGCCATCCAGCCAAACTGAGCAATCGTGGGAGAATAGCCTTGGTGAGAGAGGTAAAGAAGAACCCCAAGATCACTGTGACTGAGATCCAGAGATGCAGTAGGGAGATGGGAGAAAGTTCCACAAAGTCAACTATCACTGCAGCCCTCCACCAGTCGGGCTTTTATGGCAGAGTGGCTCAACGGAAGCCTCTCCTCAGTGCAAGAAATATGAAAGCCCGCATAGAGTTTGCAAAAAAACATATGAAGGACTCCCAGACTATGAGAAATAAGATTCTATGGTCTGATGAGATGAAGATAGAACTTTTTGGTGATAATTCTAAGCGTTATGTTTGGAGAAAACCAGGCACTACTCATCACCTGCCCAATACAATCCCAACAGTGAAACATGGTGGTGGCAGCATCATGCTATGAGAGTGTTTTTCAGCTGCAGGGACAGGTCGACTGGTTGCAATTGAAGGAAAACTGAATGCGGCCAAGTACAGAAATCTCCTGGACGAAAACCTCGTCCAAAATGCTCTGGACCTCAGACTTGGCCAAGACAATGACCCTAAATACATAGCTAAAATAACAAAGGAGTGACTTCAAAACAACTCTGTAACCATTCTTGACTGGCCCAGCCAGAGCCCTGACCTAAACCCAATTGAGCATCTTTTGAGAAACCTGGAAATGGCGTCCACCAATGTTCACCATTCAACCTGACAGAACTGGAGAGGATCTGCAAGGAAGAATGGCCGAGGATCCCCAAATCTAGGTGTGAAAAACTTGTTGCATCATTCCCAAGACTCATGGCTGTACTAGCTCAAAAAGATGCTTCTACTCAATACTGAGCAAAGAGTCTGAATACTTATGACCATGAAGAAGCTGGTGGAGCCCTCCGTGCTAGTTGCTCTGTAGGCTGCAGTCTTCGTGCTGACTGCAGCAATCTGTTGTTCTGTTTTCCCCTGTTGTTCCTTCCTTAGGTGTGTATGAGTGCAAATGTGTGGCTAGCATCCCTCATCTGCCAGCTCACTAGCCAGGGCTGTTATAGAGTCCGCCAGGGTCTCAGGTATCCTGTTTGGCGACAGTTGCGGAATCTGCATAGGGACTGGTCAGGAGAGCAGGAAACATCAGCAGCTGAGTGAAGGAGGTGTTCTATTGTCCCACCTACTGGCGCTAGGGTCCACCATTGTTATAGTGTCCCCGGTGTACCCCTTGTTTTGTTGTGTGTTGCCTCATGCGCCATACTTTCCATTGTCACTTGTGTGATAATTCCCTTCTGATTCATATGCCTGTGCAACCACTACAGTTGATTAGTGGCTTTATTAATGATCAAAATTATTGGCTGCTACAGACACATGGTGCCTGATAATGGCGTTAGAAAAAAGCGACCACAACACTGCATTTTCCACTTTTTCCCTTTTTTCTCAAGTTTGACTCGTTCGTTTCGGATATGCACAGGGGACTTAGTGATCTCGTCAACTTCAGAGCAGCACACTGCATAGAAAAGAGTTTGCAAGCGCTCTGATCTTTGCTTAAAGGGGTGGTTAACTACTCTGCAGTAGTAACCACATCCCTGTAAAACTGATAGGGAAGGATTTTTCTAAATACCTTGGTCAGCCAATTCTGCGCTATTGTGGACAACTCAATCCCATGAAGTGACCCAGGCCGAGGCTCCGTGACCTATGGGATCCGGTGATGTCATGTCAGCCTCCAGTTGACTCGACATCACGGAGACCGGCCCCAGTCTTCCTGAGTGACGGAGCTGTGGGCGGCGTTTTACCACTCGTCTCAGCTCAGTGTCACAGCGCGGCATGTCGCGAATGCTCTCTTTCACTGCAGAGCGCCCCAAGCAGGTGGAATGCTGGGCTGTGATGAATGGTGAAACACCTCCAACAGCCCAGTCACTCAGGAAGACTGGGGCCAGGCTTGGTGATGACATCACTGGATCACAGAGGTCACAGAGCCCTGGGGGTCACTTCATGGTGATTAGTGGAGCACAAGAGCACCACTCACAGGCAAAATTGGCTGATCAAGGTATTTAGAAAAAGCCTTCCCTATCAGTTTTACAGAGATGTAGTCACTATTGCAGAGTAGTGAACCTCCTCTTTAAGAGCTTGGTCTCCACTGATGGATCACAGAGGTGGCCGGTAACCAAGGCAACAAGTAATAAACAGTAAGATTAAAAAGATATCCATTCTTGAGAAGTTGTCAATTGCTGATCCTTACAACCATTTGCAACCATTGCCAGTGATTACTTTAAAGCGCATCAATCACCAGGATTTTCCTATATAACCTAAAGCCAGGGCTATACTGGCACTATCAGGCTGATTCTATACATACCTTTAGTTGTCAGCTAGGATGTATAGGTTTTGAAACACAAGCAAATAAATTTGGAAAATGAGTAGCTTTTTGATTGGCCGCAGCTGTCGAACAGCTGATAGCAGGGGTGGGTATCAATAGCGATTCCCACCCCCTGCCTATCCCTCCTCCACCTGTTATTTATGCTAATTCTATTATAGAATCGTTTTACTAATCATTTGATAGTTGGGGTGGATATTCATAGTGATTCCCGTCCCCCTGCCTATCAATCATCCCCCGGTATTTATGCTAATTCTATTATAGAATCATTTTACTAAGTGACTAGAAGGACCTGTGCTGATGTCATATCCATGTGACTAGAAGGGGGCGTAGCCTCAGCCAACACAGCTGATACCAGGAAGCAACATTATATTGCTGTTGGATGAGGCCTTACCCCTTCTGGTCACATGGGTATGACATCAGCACAGGTCCTTCTAGCCACTTAGTAAAATGATTCTATCATACAATTAGCATAAATACCGGCGGATGATCGATAGGCAGGGGGACGGGAATCACTATGAATACCCACCCCAACTATCAGATTGATTGCTCATTTTACAAACTTGTTTGTGTTTCAAAACCTATACATCCGAGCTGACAACTACAGGTATGAATAGAATCTGCCTGACAGTGCCGGTATAGCAATGGCTTTAGGTTATATAGGAAAATCCTGGTGATTGGCTTTGACTTTGGTATGTTACATGAATTGAGTAGCTCCACTGAACCAATTCTAAAAAAATTCCTTGGACTTCCGGTAGTATAAACACTTTGCGCATCCTGTAGAAACCTCATATTTTACTATTTTATGATAATGTTGGTCTGGTAGATTATTAGAAATCTTCCTATATTATAGCGAAGAACAAATCATCGGCTGATATCTCCTCCTATGTGTTGGAAATCCAAACAAAAAGGTGCGTTCTGGGTGGAAATGTGGGTCATTAAGTTGATTTACCTCTGCAGTCCTAGGGTAAAGATAAAATACTGTGCCCTTGTTGACATGAACGTGTTAATCTGTGCAATCTCGGTGAATGTTTGCTCATCAGTAAAAGCCATATCCATAAATTTAGGTATATGAAAGTGACACTTGGGCGAAGCCACATACTAAATTGCAAACTCGTTGAATAATTTAGTGAATGCAGACATAATATTTAATAGCACCATTAGAATGTGTCTGCAGACATTAGAACATAAGTAGAATGGACACATTAGGCATTTTGTAGGCACAGTACTTTTGTTCTTCGATACATTTTATTGTGCTGGAGATTGAGAACTTACATTAGATGTGAATTTCGTCCACCGTGCACTTTATCTATTTGTGTCAGATGTATTTAAGGAGACAGGAACCTGGAGCATGTTCTGCAAAATACTAACACCTTCACCCGTCCTGCCCAACGACAGAGAGTGGAACGCTGTAAATTGATATAATTGATGTTTGCAATGAGAATATTTAGGAACAGAATGGAGGAGCAACAATCTCATAGAATGGGAGCCCTTAAAGCGTACCCAACACTTCAGGTGACTTCTAAGGTGTACTTTGCACACTACGACATCGCAAGCCGATGCTGCGATGCCGAGCGCGATAGTCCCCGCCCCCGTCGCAGCTGCGATATGATGGTGATAGCTGCCGTAGCGAATATTATCGCTACGGCAGCTTCACATGCACTCACCTGTCGTGCAACGTCACTTATTAAGGGGGCGGGTCGTGCGGCGTCACTGCGACATCACACGGCAGGCAGCCAATAGGAGCGGAGGGGCGAAGATGAGCGGGATGTAAACATCCCACCCACCTCATTCCTTCCGCATAGACAACGGGAGCCGCGGTGACGCAGGTAGGAGATGTTCCTCGCTCCTGTGACTTCACACACACCGATGTGTGTTGACGCAGGAGCGAGGAACAACATCGGACTGTTGCGTCAGCGTAATTATGGAATTCGCCAACACTACACCGATGATACGATTACGACGATTTTGCGCTCGTTAATCGTATCATCTAGGATTTACACACTACGATGTCGAGAGCGACGCAGGAAGTGCGTCACTTTCGACATAACCCCACCGACATTGCACCTGCGATGTCGTAGTGTGCAAAGTACCCCTAAGATGTCCTGAGGGATAACACAATCTCTGGACATTATATGACTTGTATTCTACATTTTACACCAGTTTTTCTCTCTACTGGCTCCATCTCTAATTTTCAGTTGTCTCTGTGGTAGTGGGTGGTGACTAGCCTATTAAAGGGAACCTGTCATCGGATGTGTATAATACTTACCTAACAGTCGGTGCAGAGCAGACAGGTTGGATGGGTGTCTCCATTCTCCAGGTCCTGCGCCTCCTCTTTCGGCCTTCTTTGTCCTCCTTCTGAAGCTAGTGTGGATGACGCTTTCTACGTCATCTACACTAGACAACACTGAGGTCCTGTGCAGGTTCACTACAATACTTTGATCCGCCCTACTCGGCAGATCAAAGTGCACCTGCGCAGGACCTCACTGTCGGCAGCAATGTTTTCTGCTCTGCCATATCGCAACCAGAGCAGAAAACATAGCTGCCCTAGCTCACCAGCGCCATGCTTGTACCCGCACATAATCTCGCGCCTGTGCATTTAGCTCACTGGCGCAAGTGAGGGCAGCTATGTTTTCTGCTCTGCCCGCGATATGGTAGAGCGAACTGCGCCTGCGCTAGCAGACCTAACTGCACAGGCGCGAGATTTGAAAATGCGACGAGGGAGGAGGATGATGGAGGGCGTTATCCCGTCAAGCAAGGAAGGAGGACTGCGATCAGTGGCAGGAGGGGGGAAAGGAGCAAAAAATCTGGGCAACCAAGGTAATTAGCATACCTAAGGGCCAAGTTTTATAAAGTTATTATTGGGGTCTGGAAGGGGAGTCAGGGTCAAGGTGCACCTTCCTAGAATGCAGCCCAGGAGCTGCAGAAGGGGATTCTTTTACTTTTTTATTTCCCTTTAAAGGGAACCTGTTATATTGTTTTGTGATATTAAACTATACCCTTTGTGCTTTAAATAATGCAATGTGCATCACTAACATGGTTTTATAAAAATTAATAAAAAAATCCACATATTTTTCTTAAAGAAAACTTTATATGCTTAGATGAATGCAGTACAGACCTTAGGTTTCAGTCATAGGGCCGGTCTTTTTGCTTGGTTCAGCCATTGTCAATCATGATCTTTTTTTAACTTAGTCATGCCCCCCCCGCATTGTAATTGATTTCACCATAGGTCCTTCAACATCACCACTGGTCTCTTGGTCCTATCTCTCTGACCTTTCCTTCACTGTATCTTTTGCCAGCTCCTCTTCCTATCCTCTTCCACTTACTGTCAGGGTTCCAGTCCTGGGTTCCCTCCTCTTCTCTCTATACCCTGTCCTTATCTGATACAACCCATCCGCAAATTTGGGTAACAATATACCGATGACACCCAATTATACACATAGTCTCCTGATATCCCTGCATTACTAAAAACTATCAGTGATTGTCTTTACCATCATGTCCTCCTTGTATCTGACGCTGAATCTTTCCAAAACAGAACATTTTGAGTTTATTCCCTCTACTAAACTACCAAAACATAATATTTCTATTTCTATGAGTGGTACTACCTTAACTCCCAGCCAGCATGCCACTCATTGTTAGGGTATAATTTAGCATAGACCTTTCCCTAAGGGGTACTTTGCACATTGCGACACCGCTGCTGCGATATCGTCGGGGTCAAATCGAAAGTGACGCACATCTGGCACCGGTAACGACGTCGCAACGTGTAAAGCCTAGATGCGCCGATAAACGATCGGAAAAGCGTCGAAAATCGGTGATCTGTGTAGTGTCGGTCATTTTCATAATGTCGCACCAATAGGAGATACGATTTTGTTCCTCGTTCTTGCGGCAGCATATATCGCTGTGTGTGCAACCGCAGGAGCGAGGAACATCACCTTACCTGCCTCCACCGCCAATGCTGAAGGAAGGAGGTCGGCGGGATGTTTACGTCCCACTCATCTCCGGCCCTCCGCTTCTATTGGCCGCCTGCCGTGTGACATTGCTGTGACGCCGCACGACCTACCCCCTTAGGAAGGAGGCAGGTCGCCGGCCAGAGCGACGTCGCAGGACAGGTAAGTCCGTGTGAAACTGCCGTAGCGATAATGTTCACTACGGCAGCTATCACAAGATATCGCATGTGCGACGGGGGCGGGTACTATCGCGCTCAGCATCGCTAGCCGATGCTAGCGATGTCGCAACGTGCAAAGTACCCCTTACTCCCCATGTTCAATCATTTATTTGCTCTTGTCACCTGCACCTCAAAAACATCTCCAGAATGTGTTCTTCTCTTAATTGTAGAATATCTTACTGTAATTATTACTCATCCTTGTCTGGACTACTGCAACTTTACTAATTGGTTTTCTTCTTGCTAATCTCTCTCCTCTCCAATCACTTGAATGATACTCACATTTCTATAAAGCTGTTACACTGTTGCCTCCACCCTGTGCCAGTCTCTGCACTGGTTGCCTATCCACTATTAAATGCAATATAAAACTATCACTCTCAACCACATATTCCTCTATAGTGCTGCACCAGTCTACATCTCCTCCCTCATCTCTGTCTACCACTCTACTCGTGCTTTCCATTTTGCTAACGATCTAAGGCTTATGCCCGTGTCACACGGTACGATATATCGGGCGATATGTCGTCGGGGTCACGTCGTTAGTGACGCACTTCTGGCATCGTTAGACATATCGTACCGTGTGACACCTCCGAACGACTGTGAATGAGCAAAAATACTTACTTTATCGTTGCTCGTTGACTCATCGTTCATTTTCAAAATGTCGGTCCTCCTTCTGTGCTCCGGTTGTTCGTCGTTCCCGAGGCAGCACAAGTCGCTCCATGTGACACCACAGGAAGACGAACACAGCTTACCTGTGTCCCGCCGGCAATGCGGAAGGAAGGAGGTGGGCGGGATGTTACGTCCCGCTCATCTCCGCCCCTCCGCTTCTATTGGCCAGCCACTGTGTGACGTCGCTGTGACCCAAACGTCCCTCCTCCTTCAGGAAGAGAATGTTCGCCGCCCACAACGACGTCGCCCAGCAGGTAAGTGAGTGTGACATGGGTTAACGACTTTGTGCGCCACGGGCAACTAATTGCCCATGACGCACAAACGACGGGGGCGGGTACGATCGCTCGTGCGATCGCACGATAGATCGTCCCGTGTGACGCCGGCATTACACTAACATCTCCAAGACATGTACCAGGCTTCACTTATTCTGCACTTCCTTACACAACCAAGTTAATTCCCAGTTTCCAAAATTCACGCATGCCCTAAAAACACTTTAGGTAGACCTAGACGACTCAATAATAGTGATGAGCGAACATGCTTGTCACTACTCGGTACTCGCATGAGTATCGCTGTACTCGGGCTGCTCGGCGGGGACCGAGTAATCTCGCGATACTCGTGCTGTACTCGTGGTCTTCATTTCTGCATGTTGGCGCTCTTTTGAGAGCCAGCCCTCATGCAGGGATTGGCTGGCAGACCACTGCAATGCCACAGCCCTGTTAGTTGTGGAATTGCAGTGATTGGCCGGCCTGCACAGCGTGACCGAGCCTTTATATCGGCCGGCGCGCTGTGCTCTGCTCACAGCTATCCAGACAGTGAGTGCAGGGAGAGTGTCGCTGATTCAGGGAAAGCTTTGCGGCCCTTTATAGCTTTTTCAGTTGCAGGGCTGCAAACAGTGTGACCAAAAGTCCTTCTCAGGACTATTCTAGTTGTATACAGGCAGGCAGGGTATAGCCAGGTCGGAGTACAGTAGCAGAGTCCTTCTCAGGACTACTGTTGCTATATACAGGCAGGGTATAGCCAGGTCTGAATACAGGCTAGTGACCAAAAGAGTCCTTGTCAGGACTATTGTACCAGTATACAGGCAGGCAGACAGGCAGGGTAGTGGTGACCGTATACCAGCCTTCATCATATCTGGGGCTGGTGTACACAGTGTAAAACAGTCCAGATAGTGTCTGACTTGTCTGTAATTGTCGCTCCCCAAAAAAACCTGTTAGGTTATTATTGCGTCCGTGCTTGGTTTTTAAAACCGCACGTGTGTGCCTGTTGGTGGCAGCGTACAGGTGCACTTGTGTGCAATTTCCACACACTTTGATATAACGCACAAGTAGTGAATATACACGTCAGCAGTGCACAGCATTGCAAAATGCGCAAGGGCATTGGCAAGGAACAAGGAAGTGGACGTGATGGTGGTGCAGGCAGAGGCCGAGGTCGTGGGCAAGCTCTAATTTCGCCACAACAAAGGGCCACATCTAGTCGCTCGCACGTCCTGTCCCAAATTCTTGGGGACCGCAGCAGTACACCGCTCTTGAACCAAGACCAGTGTCAACAGGTTGTTAGTTGGATAGCAGATAATGCTTCCAGTCAGATTGGCACCACCACAAACACTCTGTCTTCCACACGGTCAAGTGTCAGTAGCCGTGATACTGCACCGCACATTTCTGAACCTGATCCTCCTTCCTACCACCAGGCTGAGTACACGTCCTCCTCGGACATTAATGATCCCACACTTGGACACTCGGAAGAGCTGTTCACGTTTCCATTCACACATTCTGGCCTCTCGCGAGCTCATATTGAAGTGGGTCATGAGGAGATCGTCTGTACAGATGGCCAAATATTTGAGCAGCCACGTTCTCACGAAGTTGGCAACGTGTCTCAACAAGTGGTGGACGATGATGAGACACAATTGTCAGGAAGTCAGGAGGAGGAGCAGGGTGCGGAAGAGGAAGACGACGTGGTGGATGATCCAGTAACTGACCCAACCTGGCAGGAGGATATGCAGAGCGAGGACAGCAGTGCACAGGGGGAGGGAGGCGTAGCATCACAACAGGCAGTAAGAAGCAGGGTGGTGGCCCCAGGCAGAAGTCAGGCAACCGTTCCCCGGAACAACACGACGACACAAGGTGCCTGTACAAATGTTAGGTCTTCCCGAGTCTGGCAGTTTTTTAAGTTGGATCCAGATGATTCAAAAAAGGCCATTTGCAACACCTGCCGTGCCAGCATCAGCAGGGGTACCAAAACTAGCAGCCTGACCACCACCAGCATGATCAGGCACATGTCAGCCAAGCACCCGACTTTGTGGGAAGTACAACAGAGTCGAGGAGCAGTGCTTGCTGATGTCACTGCTACGTCTTCGCTGGTTGTGCATGCGAGCCAATCCTCTGTCCATGCTGCCTGCGAACAAGCCTCCTCCACTCCTGCACCTGCAGTTGCCTACGCAGAAAGAACACCATCATCAAGCACGTCCTTGTCCCAGCGCAGCGTTCAGTTATCCATTCAGCAAACCTTTGAACGCAGGCGCAAATACACTGCCAACACCCCACATGCCACAGTTCTAAATGCTAACATTTCGCGACTGCTTGCGCTGGAAATGTTGCCTTTTAGGCTGGTGGAGACTGAAGCATTCCGTGACCTGATGGCGGCAGCTGTCCCACGTTACTCGGTCCCCAGCCGCCACTATTTCTCCCGGTGTGCCGTCCCCGCGTTGCATAACCACGTGTCACAAAACATCACACGTGCCCTGAACAACGCTGTTTCACCCAAGGTCCACCTAACCACAGACACGTGGACAAGTGCTTGTGGGCAAGGCCGCTACATCTCGTTGACGGCACACTGGGTTAATATTGTGGAAGCTGGGACCCAGTCTGAGCGAGGGACGGAACACGTCCTTCCCACACCAAGGTTTGCAGGCCCTACCTCAGTCAGTGTTTCACCCACACTCTACAGCTCCGGAATGTCATGCTCTTCAGCCTCCTCCTCCTCCTGCGCATCCTCATCCACTGTGCCCTCCACACCAGTCACAAGCTGGAAGCACTGCAGCACTGCCTCGGCGAAGCGGCAACAGGCTGTGCTGAAGCTAATCTGCATAGGTGACAAACCCCACAATGCAGAAGAGCTGTGGACAGCTCTGAAACAGCAGGCAGATCACTGGCTCACACCTCTGAACCTAAAGCCAGGAAAGGTCGTGTGTGACAATGGCCGGAACCTGGTGGCGGCTTTGAGGCGAGGCCAGCTGACACATGTTCCATGCGTGGCCCATGTGCTCAACCTCGTGGTTCAGCGGTTTATAAAGTCATACCCAGAGCTGTCTGATCTACTGGTAAAAGTTCGCCGCCTGTCTGCACATTTTCGAAAGTCACCTACTGCTTCAGCCGGCCTTGCCGGCTTTCAGCGCTGTTTGCATCTTCCGGCTCACAGACTGGTGTGTGATGTCCCCACGCGTTGGTATTCAACTCTGCACATGTTGGTCAGGATATGTGAGCAGAAGAGGGCAGTTGTTGAGTACCTGCATCACCTAAGCCGTCGGGAAATGGGTCAAACTCCACACATAACACCTGAGGAGTGGAGATGGATGTCAGACCTATGTACCATCCTCCAAAACTTTGAGGACTCCACCAAGATGGTGAGTGGTGATGACGCCATTATTAGCGTCACCATACCGCTACTCTGCCTTCTAAAACGGTCTCTGCTGAAAAACAAACATGATGCATTGCAGGCGGAGCGCGATGAGTTGCAGCAAGAAACAGTAGTGGGTGTGGGTGATAACACACAGCCCAGCCTCGTCTCATCACAACGTGCAGTGGAGGACTATGACGAGGAGGAGGATGAAGACATGGAGCAACTCTCCGGCCAAATTGAGGATATGACATGCACACCAGTCATATCCTCGGTTCAGCGTGGCTGGCCAGAGGACAGGGTAGATGAGGAGGAGGAGGAGGAGGAGGAGGAGGACAGCATGTTCAGTCATCTTGTTGGTCAGGTTACTGAAGTCCTGGCTGTTAAGAGTCTGGCGCACATGGCTGACTTTATGGTAAGCTGCCTGTCTCGTGACCCTCGCGTTAAGAACATCTTGGCCGACAATCATTACTGGTTGGTAACACTGTTAGACCCACGCTACAAGGAGAACTTTTTGTCTCTTATTCCCGTGGAGGAGAGGTCAACCAAAATGCAGCAGTTTCGGAAGGCCATACTCACGGAAGTAGGCAAAGCATTCCCCTCACAAAACGCTAGCGGCATAGGTCATGAATCAGTGGACAACCGAGGCGTACAGCCGAGAGAGGCACAAGTCCAATCCGCCAGAGGTAGGGGAACAGTCTTTAAGATGTGGGACAGTTTTCTCAGCCCCTCACGTACCACAGCCCCTGAGGTGCGGGGTAGTGCCACAAGAAATCCTAAGTTTGCCCAGATGCTGAAGGAGTACCTTGCAGATCGAACAACAGTACTCCGACATTCCTCTGTGCCTTATAATTATTGGGTATCCAAGCTGGACACGTGGCATGAATTGGCTCTCTACGCCTTGGAAGTCCTGGCCTGCCCTGCTGCTAGCGTTTTGTCAGAGCGTGTTTTTAGTGCCGCAGGTGGAATCATTACAGATAAACGCACCCGCCTGTCAACTGAAAATGCTGACAGGCTGACTCTGATCAAGATGAACAAGGGTTGGATTGGGCCAGACTTCACCACACCACCAGCAAATGAGAGCGGAATTTAAAGTTTGCCATGTACCTCCACTCACCCATGGGTACACACTTCTGGACTTTGGATAATCGCTGGACTCCTCCTCCTTCTCCTCATGCGCCACCATGATGATGACCGTTACAAATTGCAATACTTAGGCCTTTGTTTCAGGTATACCCCCAGTGGTAAATTTTTTCGCCCATTCTTTGCAGAATGGACATTACAACGACAGGAGACCCGCTCCTTTGCAATGGGAACAATGTTTTGAGGCCCTCATGCACGTCTCTACCCAGGGACAACGTGGAGCCTCCCAATTTTTGGCTGCCCTGCCTAAGGGCTATACTATAATACACCCACTTCCTTAAAATGGATACTTAATGTTTTGAGGCCCTCATGCACGTCTCTACCCAGGGACAACGTGGAGCCTCCCAATTTTTGGCTGCCCTGCCTAAGGGCTATACTATAATACACCCACTTCCTTAAAATGGACACTTAATGTTTTGAGGCCCTCATGCACGTCTCTACCCAGGGACAACGTGGAGCCTCCCAATTTTTGGCTGCCCTGCCTAAGGGCTATACTATAATACACCCACTTCCTTAAAATGGACACTTAATGTTTTGAGGCCCTCATGCACGTCTCTACCCAGGGACAACGTGGAGCCTCCCAATTTTTGGCTGCCCTGCCTAAGGGCTATACTATAATACACCCACTTCCTTAAAATGGACACTTAATGTTTTGAGGCTCTCATGCACGTCTCTACCCAGGGACAACGTGGAGCCTCCCAATTTTTGGCTGCCCTGCCTAAGGGCTATACTATAATACACCCACTTCCTTAAAATGGACACTTAATGTTTTGAGGCCCTCATGCACGTCTCTACCCAGGGACAACGTGGAGCCTCCCAATTTTTGGCTGCCCTGCCTAAGGGCTATACTATAATACACCCACTTCCTTAAAATGGACACTTAATGTTTTGAGGCCCTCATGCACGTCTCTACCCAGGGACAATGTGGAGCCTCCCAATTTTTGGCTGCCCTGGCAAAGGGCTATGCTGAAATAGACCCACTTCCTTACAATGGGCACTTCAGGTTTAAAGGCCCTCATGCACGTCTCTACCCAGGGACAACGTGGAGCCTCCCAATTTTTGGCTGCCCTGGCAAAGGGCTATACTGAAATAGACCCACTTCCTTACAATGGGCACTTCAGGTTTACAGGCCCTCATGCACGTCTCTACCCAGGGACAACGTGGAGCCTCCCAATTTTTGGCTGCCCTGCCTAAGGGCTATACTATAATACACCCACTTCCTTAAAATGGACACTTAATGTTTTGAGGCCCTCATGCACGTCTCTACCCAGGGACAATGTGGAGCCTCCCAATTTTTGGCTGCCCTGGCAAAGGGCTATACTGAAATAGACCCACTTCCTTACAATGGGCACTTCAGGTTTAAAGGCCCTCATGCACGTCTCTACCCAGGGACAACGTGGAGCCTCCCAATTTTTGGCTGCCCTGCCTAAGGGCTATACTACAATAGACCCACTTCCTTCCAATGGGC
This sequence comes from Anomaloglossus baeobatrachus, assembly GCF_048569485.1. Taxonomy (NCBI): domain Eukaryota; kingdom Metazoa; phylum Chordata; class Amphibia; order Anura; family Aromobatidae; genus Anomaloglossus; species Anomaloglossus baeobatrachus. The sequence continues at coordinate 31,023,749 of NC_134358.1, read as the reverse complement.
ACTTCAGGTTTACAGGCCCTCATGCACGTCTGTATGCAGGGGCATTGGTGAACCTCACAATTTTGGACTGCCCTGGCAAAGGAAAATACTACAAAGACTCACTTCCTCAAAATGGGCACATTAGACTCAAGAGGCCTTCATGTACGTCTCTTCTCAGGGACATCGGAGTGCCACACAATGTTTTCACGTAAAATCTTTCATGTATTAATCTCAAAAAGTAACATACACCAGCTCTATCTCACTATTGGGTATGTGCCCTTAACATTTCCGCCATGAAAAATCATTTTGGGGTCATTTTGGAAGGTTTTCTGGTGAGTCCGTAAAAATGGCGTAAAACGCGGACAAAATTGTTCACAGCTGTGACTTTTCAGTGATAAATGCTTCAAGGGGTCTTCCCCATGCTGTTGCCATGTCATTTGAGCACTCTTCTGAGACTTTTGTGACATTTTTAGGGTTTCTCCATGCTGCCGGGGGGTCATTTCACAAAAATACTCGGGTCTCCCATAGGATAACATTGGGCTCGTTGCTCGGCCCGAGTACACGAGTATCTTGGGATGCTCGGCCCGAGCTTCGAGCACCCGAGCTTTTTAGTACTCGCTCATCACTACTCAATAATTAAACTCTCAGTTCCCCCCTTTCTTCATTTTCCTCCTGTTACCTTTTATCAGTTTCCCACACACTCCATGCATTGAGGAACACTTTTTACCTGGATATATACACACTGGTCGGTGACCCACGCTGCTCATCGATCTTTGCATGAAGATTCTAACCTCTTATGAGGAGATTCCTCACTTCAGGCTGATTTGTTGACTTGTGCGTTACTCCGTGATGTCTGATGTCATTTGACACATGTATCCTTTAAATTGTAAAGTTCTGAAAAATATATTGACTCTAGGGCAGGGGTCGGGAACCTATGGCTCGCGAGCCAGATGGGGCTCTTTTGATGGCTGTATGTGGCTTGCAGACAAAGCTTAAAAAAAACCAAGAAAAAACAAAACGTATTTTGCGGTTTGTAAGATACACTTTTCCCCCTAAAACTGGGGGGTGCGTCTTACAAACTGTATATGGCTTACCGGGGCAACAGTGGTGGTGCAGGGTCGGAGATACTGCTGGGTCGTGGGGTGTCGCGGCGGCAAACGCCATTGATCTGCCGGCAGGCTGCTTTGAATTTCCTGCAGTTGACAAGATCGACTTCAAGAAAATGGTCACGGAGGCGGCAAATGCGCAAATAGGAATAGGCAGCCATTTTCTTGAAGTCCATCGCGTCTATCTTCGTACGTGCCTTCTTCGCTACCACTGTGTTGAAGTCAATCTCAGTGGGAGATTCAAAGCAGCATGCCGGCAAATCAATGGCGCCCAGCACCGTGACACCCCACGAACCCGCAGCAGTATCGCTGACCCTCTTGAGCTGTGACACCCCCTCCTCCGTGCACGCATCATTGCCTACCCTGCCTGCTGGGACCTTCTCAGCCGCTCCACCACCGCTGCTCCCCCCCTGGTGAGTATGGCTCTCACGGAATTACATTTTTATTTATGTGGCGTTCATGGCTCTCTCAGCCAAAAAGGTTCCCGACCCCTGGTCTAAGGGATAGAGGTCTACCAGCAAATACCCACTTACAAGCCTATCTGCCAACCGGAGGCCAGTCGAGCTTCTTTACGATTACGGTGTCTCATTACTATTACTATGATTTCTGTGCCCATTGGGGAACAGTACAATGAACTGAGACCTGAAATATTAGGGCGAATGTCGATGGATCCATTTATTTATAATGACCAACTGGAAATAACAATGATGAACATCGGATATGAACCTTCCTGAATACCGTGTAATATCTGGAGCTCCGGTTTGTCTCATATGTTCATGATTATCATTTTTTTTTCTGTATTGTCTTTTTACAAAAACTAATAAAATCCAGTGTAATAATGTGTCATTGTTTTAGAATATGAAGATCCATGCACAGTGTGTGGCTATGAGCAGGCACGGAATATCAATGACCCTCGCTGTTGTCATATTCTGTATACTATTGTTCGAGGCAGAATCCTTCACTTAAAGGCAGAGGAGCTTTCACGATGCCATGTTTGGTTTAATTACACATTGGCTTTATGGATGAGCAGAGGAGCAACAGAAGCAAATGCTAAATGAGAGCGGATGATCTATACCCGAGTATTATCTGGAGAATAATAAATCTCTAAGTATCTACATTGCTTTGACTGCATTACACCTACAGGAGCTTTCCTGACCTCCGATTCTACTTCCATATATACCAATATGTCCTATTTTGCAGTGCGTTGTACCGGTGTGTCCTGGCAATTGTGCAGGTGACACGCCCACCGGAGCTGTGGGGCACTCATTACCGGGCCGCAGTTTTGGTTCTGGGACGCTGCGGTGGCAAGGCTTGGTTCCGTGACCCCAGCAGTGTCAGTTTCAAGGGGAGAATGATGGGGATAGTAGTTATAGTTTGTCATAACGCCACTTGTGGTACTCGGCCAGAGATAACCGATGCTGTGGGATGGGACCCCTGGGGTAGATGATGACGCAGCTTGTTTAGTATAGCTCTCCACAGGAAGAGCTGGGCACCAGGGCGGATGGGAGTAGTAGTCTATGATGATGGGGGTGCAGGGTTCGGGCGCAGGTGAATAACGAAGCGACAAAGGGATGCAGTCTCAAAGGTTTTTACTCACTGATGCAGGTACCAGATTATCACGTCCAGATGATCATGGTCCCTTTGGTCCTATGGGGTCACCTTCCAGCGGATTCGTGTGCGGCTTTGGCTTTGGCCTTTGAAGTGACCTAAGCTTTTGGTTTTATTAAATGAGCACGTTGGTTCTTCTCCTCTAGTCTAGGGACCGAATCCCCGTTTGCAGACAAGTCCCTACACTCCAATGTTCTGTATGTGGAACGAGTCCACGGGGGTTTGGCACACTCCCCGTGGGCCCTAGGACCCCTTCTATCTTGTGCTTGAGTGGAGCTGCACCATCTCCAGACGACAGATCTTCACTTCTCCATTGCTCCTCCTCGACTCCCTAACTGTCTGTCACTACAGACTTCTCTCACTCACTAGACTCCATCCCAGGTCCATAGAATTAGGGGGAGGAAGGTGTCATCACCCACAGTGGCTATACATAGCCTTAATGGCACCAAGCCCCAACCCTGACCTGGTGGGAGCTGCTAATGTGGCGCCCCTGACCTGGTCAGGCACTACTGAGTACTGCACCCATGCGGGGGGCAGTACAATACAGGTAATCCAGAAGGCTGACCGAGGTGTGACTACACAGGCGCATAGTAATCAGGTCTCACACGTGTACCTTTGGGAGGACTCCTGAGAGCTTCCAGGAGCGGGCGTGTCTCCATGTCCACTCAAGGGGTGTGGTAGAGAGCCTGGTTGCTAGGTGGCATAGGCAAGAACAGGAGAGGAGGAGCAGTGAGCCAGTTAGTGAGTGCAGCTCAGGGAGAGCAGACGAATGCAGCAGACCCTGGAGTCTGACACGAGCTGACAGCGTACACACAGTGATTACTGACGGGGGAGATCGGTCACCTGATAGTGCCACCCGAAATCCACCCAAGGCTAAAGAGAGCAAAGGGGTGGCAGAGTAAGGGGACTACCAGGGAGGTACCAGGCCCGCAGGGGTAACTGGTCCCAGTGCAGAAATAGATTCACCTTTCTTCTGCCAAACCTACCTGAGGGGGCATTTCAGACCCTCAAGACAACACCACAGAGTACTCAGCCACGTAGCGAAGAGAGGGCCCATAGTTCACAGGAGGCAAGCAGCCGGAGTGACCTAGTCCAGGCTACAAGCAAACGGGCCGAAACGAGGGGAGCAGCAACTTCCCTGGGTGACCCCTGTAGGGACTGCAAGTCGGGGTCATCACAAACAACAGAAGGGCTAGAGAAGGCGAGTCAGTAGCCACCCTCACAAGTCAGCCTGAAGGACGCCTGGTTCCAGCCTGGTTCATCCCAGCTACGCCCGGGTTACTCACCCTGCCACCATCAGTGAGTAAAATCCCTGAAAGATTGTTTGGACTGTGCCTGAGTCATTCTGCGCCTTGTGGTTCCATACACTTACATAGGGCCCTGGGGCTTGCCTCACTCTCGGGAGGCTACTACAACTGACTGCACCCACCATCAGCCCCAGGCACCCCTTAATCTGCAGTGGCGGTCCCCAATGACCGCAATACCGAGAGTGGCGTCACGAAGCAATTCCCATAGAAGTCAACCTGACCTGTGACCAGACCGTTCCATGCACATGGAGTCCCTGAAGGTAATGCACCGACACAACACCTGTGGGGCTTCACACTAACTGAGAGTGTTGTGTGTTTTTGTGTGAACCGTGGATGACCTCTTCCTTACCCAGGGATGGAATACCACACCTCTGACTTAGGTGCAGTACCTCTGTGGCAACTGAAGCCTCAGGGGTGCCACATGGGCAGAGGAGCTGTGCACGCGCAATCGTGCCATGAGGTTGGCTTAAATGCCCTGACCGCTCCTGGCTGTTTAACTCCCTAAATGTCGTGATTAGTGATGGGCGAATAGCAACTATTCGTGTTCAGATAATGCCTACCCAACACCGAGTACTATTCCAGTATTCGTTATGACAAGAAATATGCTCTGGTTCACCATTGACTTGCATTATAATTGTGACAAATACTGGAATAGTACTAAAGGATTCGTTTCAAATAATCCAAACACAAATAGTTCCTATTCGCCCATCTCTAGTCATGATCAATAGTGATCACAACATTTAGGAAGCTGGGAGAGGGAGAAGGCTCCCTCTCCCACCCGATTGGGACCCCCGGGACAGGATCTTGGCATCCTGATAGTTGCCATGGCAATCTAAGGTCAAAGGCCCTGGGGCTCCGGAGGGAAGTGGAACGGTATGGTGGAGGTGATTTGGGCAGGTCAGGACCCGGGGAGGCAAGTGTACTCACTCAGGCGGTGCAGTTATTAGTGCGGCCAATAAGCAGACTCTGACACAGAAGTAAACCAAGTCTCTGGGTGCTGCTGCCACTCGGGGGAGCTCGTCCTGGTGTCCGTCCCCACTAGTATTGCTTAGTGGTCCAGAGCCTGCCTCCATGCACAATTGTGTAGATGTTCCTGAGTGACCCTTCGGCCTGAAGCTGTCAGGGTCCCGCTCCCTATAGTGATATAGTAGAGCTATGCTCTCGATGGCTGACACTTGAGATTTCAGTGGGCTGCATAAGCTGGAAAGCCCTATCCCCCTCGTTTTGTTGATGCCTTCAATCTCTGAGCTCTTGGGGAAAATTCATAAAGAGACTATCTTTCACTGGTGAATTATAAGGTTGCATGAAGCTACTACCTGATCTAAGGTCCTGTACCCCGCCTTGCTCGGTACCGGTCCGGTTACTGGACTTCTGGTGCTGACCGTTCTTCAAAACTAAGTCTGGGCACCCTCTCCCAATATCCTGTGATCGCGTCTCCGACTCCTCTGGTCCCAGACTGCCGTCTGCGACCCAACCAAGGTCACACAGGGAGCTCCAACTCCATCAGCTCCTCACTTTCTGAGGGTTACTACTTGACTGACTTCCTCCCTCCCACCAGTCTGCCTGAACCCTAGGTGGGTGGCCCTATTCCAGCTAGACCACCCACTGGTGTGCCTGACAGGGTGTGGTGTGAGGTGTGGTTAGGATTTGAGTGCTGATGGAACCAATACCAGTAGTTAGGATTCCAGAACCATGGAGGATGTGTTCTGCACCATGAGGGACAGGGGTGCAGTTCCCTATGACACCCTGATGTAGTCAGGGGCGTCCCACTTAGAGACACGACCAAGGTGAAAGGGCTGAGCCCGACCACCACTGATCATGACATAGAAGTACAGGGTGTGTTCAGTGCTCAGTAACAATATTGAGATGAGGAGGATGAACCCGACCACCAATGAGTAAAGCGGGCTTTACATGCTGCGACATCGCTAATGCGGAGTCGTTGGGGTCACGGATTTTGTGACGCACATCCGGCCGCATTAGCGATGCCGTTGCGTGTGACACCGATAAGCGATTTTGCATCGTTGCAAAACAGTGCAAAATCGCTAATCGGCGACACGGGGGGTCCATTCTCAATTATCGTTACTTCAGCAGTAACGAGGTTGTTCGTCGTTCCTGCGGCAGCACACATCGCTGCGTGTGACGCCGCAGGAGCGAGGAAGCTCTCCCTACCTGCCTCCCGGCCGCTATGCGGAAGGAAGGAGGTGGGCGGGATGTTACGTCCCGCTCATCTCCGCCCCTCCGCTGCGATTAGGCGGCGGTTCAGTGACGTTTCAGTGACGTCGCTGTGACGCCGCACGGACTGCCCCCTTAGAAAGGAGGCGGTTCGCCAGTCACAGCGACGTCGCCGGACAGGTAAGTATGTGTGACGGCTCTGGGCGATGTTGTGCGGCACGGGCAGCGATATGCCCGTGTCGCGCAACAGATGGGGGCGGATACCCACACTAGCGATATCGGGACCGATATCGCAGTGTGTAAAGTAGCCTTTAGACACAGAAGTACAAGGTGTTCAGTTCTCTGAGATGTGGCCGAGGTGAGGAGCATTAATCTGACCACCACTGAGCAAGTCACAGAAGTACAAGCTGTTCAGTTCAAGAGACACATCCTAGGTGAAGAGCCTGAACCCAACAACTACTTAATGAGGCACAGGATTGGGGTAAGATAGGCCTGATACAGATTGTTCACAAGCTTTTTGGGCTGATGAGATGAGAGTTACTCCTGATGGAGTAAACGTATGGGCTGTGGTTGGGTCAGAAATGGACACAAACCTCCACTTCCACTCAGACGAGGGCAAGGTTGAGGTGCAGTTCTGCTATTGGCTGAGATTTCTAACCCCTTCACAACTTTTGACATAAACAGTATATACATCAAAAGTTGTGTCTCTGCCTTTGATGTTGGCTAATATGCCATTATGTGCTTCTAACAGTCATGATAGTTAACTACTAAAATCCCACTGCCAATCTCTGACAGAGGGATTTACCCTGTGACAGCAGGGGGAGCTTCATTCCCCTCACTCATTGGTGACCCTGTGATGTGTCAGCTGATGACACCCGTGTCTGTCATGATCCTGGTATGAACGCCGGCTGCAAGTCACATTCGTAGGAGATCATGATTTCTGCAATACAGAGTGGTGCTGATGGTGATGCTGATGCACTGCTCCATATATCCTAAGCGATCCGATGATCATAACTTCAAGTACCCAAGGGGTCTAGTTAAACAGTAAAAAGTAAAAAAATAAATAAAATAAAATATGAAAAAAATAAAAAAAAATACGAAACTTCAAATCACCCCCCTTTTGCCCCATTAAAAATATGACAATTTTAGAAAAAAAATGCACATATTTGCAATTACTGGGTTCAGAAATGTTCACTCTATCAAGCTATAAAACAAATTAATCTGATCAGTAAACAGCGGAACGAGAAAAAAAATAAAAATGCCAGAATTATTGTTTTTTGGTTTCTGCAACATTGCAATACAATATAATACCAGAAGCGATCAAAACATCAAATCTACCCAAAGATGATATCATATCAGTAAAAAGCTCAGCTGAGGCTGCTTTCACACCTCCGTTTTTTCCTGTGCGGCACAATCCGGCACTTTGCAGGAAAAACGCAACCGTTTTTTTTTTGCTGCCGGTTGCGTTTTTCCTGCATAGCCTTTAATTAGTGCCGCATTGTGCTGCATGGGCTTGCCTTCCGTCCGGTTTTGGCCCCATGCGGCAGATTTAGCCGATGCGGCGACCGGATGGAACGTTGTCTTGCACGTTTTTTTGTGCGGCAAAAAAACCCGCATTGCGCCTCATCCGGCCGATGCGGCGCATTTTTCAATGCATGCCTATGGACGCCGGATGCGGTGCGATGCGGTAAAAACTGCATCCGGCCGCCGCATGCGGTTTTAGCAACTGCGCATGCTCAGTAGCAAGCGGCAAAAACCGGACAGGCCGCATTTAAAAAACTTATGCAAAGGATGCGGCTTTTTCGCCGCATCCGTTGCATAGGCTTTTGAGCCGGACTGGCCGGCTCTGCACCAACCGGATGTGTGAAAGCAGCCTTAGGCCCGTTTCACACGTCAGTGAAAAACACTGACGTTTTTCACTGGCGTGTAAAACACGTACATGTCTCTCCGTGTGGCGTGAATCACGGCACACGTGGGTTGTCTAAGTGCAATCCGAGCTCCGTTCTCCGTCGCCCGTGATTGCACTTAGAGATCATCATGGGACATCAGTGATGCCAGAAAAAAATGGACATGTATCCGTGTGGCAATCACGTACATGCGGGTACGCTGCACGGAGACACGTGCAGTGAAAAATCACTGACGTGTGAGCAGACCCATTCATTATAATGGGTCTCCGTATGTCAGTGATTCTGGTACGTTTAAAAAAAAGCACAAACGTACCAGAATCACTGACGTGTGAAAGGGGCCTGACTGAAGGGGGTAAGGATGACCTAGTTGGACCTTTTCGGGTTGAAGATGGAGTCATCATTAAGTACCAAACCTAATGGCAGTATTCAGAAGACATTTTCTTCAGGAAAAAGTCTACATCTTTCAAGAAAACCCTGATTGTTCTGCAGGACAATGATCCATCGCGGCATTGGAGTCTCCACCGCTCGGTGTCGGTAAAGACCTTAAAGATGAAGGGATAATGATCTGGACCCTTCCACACCGGACCTAAACCTTACTGAGAACTTGTTGGCCCTTCTTTCATGGGTGATTTTCTATGAAAGAGAAATGTCCCCTTTCTGATCATTGTCTGGAGGTTGTGGTTGGTGCTGTCCAAAGTTTGGATCATCATCAGATGAAGAAATTGACCTACTCCATGGATATATGACTCCATTGCTTCTAGGTGTGTCGGCAGTGACACGCATACCTGTGTCCTTTGCACCGCCTCAGTTGGCGAGCTTAGGGTCAGAGTGTATGGATCAGAAGTCACCGCACTTCCGTCATGCTAGTGTAGCACCCAGGGATATAGGGTACTTGGTTCCGGGCAGTGTCTCTACGGGGAATGTCACAATGGTGGCCGTTACCCGGTTCCGTGCCCTGAGCCCTTTTTGTAATGGGGGATATTTACAGGGGATTTGTGAATAAAGATATTTGTGACACCACTTGCGGTGTTGCTGCTAAGTGTAGGGAGCCGCCGCTGCAGAATGTCCTGGCTGAGGCTGATGGTATGCGCAAATAGTATGGTAGTCCCTCCGCAAGTAGGGTTCTGCCCCAGCAGGTGTATGGTGAAGTGAGCATCAGAAGAAGGAGTCCAGACAGGTGTTCAGTGCAACTGGTTTACTCACTTGGGTGTTAACTGGTTGCCAGAGGCCGGCTGGTTTCTCCTCCAGGTCCCCTTCGTCCCAGTGATAGTCTGGCTCTCTGGTACCTTCTTCCCCTGCACTGTTGGTGCCTAGTTCCGGGAGTACTTCACTGTACTCCAACCACCTCCCCTGGGTACCAGGTCACCGTTAACCCGAGTCAGGATGTTCCTCAGTCACACCCTCCACCTTTGCTCCACTTAGACTGACTACTGACTACTCTCCACAGTCTGCCACTCCCACCTAGTCAACTAGTGGACAGGAATGGCTCCACCTTTAGGTGGCCATCCATTGGTCCCACCCTAGCTGGGTACCATTATATGGGGGATTGTTGGGGAAAACTGGGGTTACCTGTGTTCTTGGTGTTACCGGGACTGGGGTTCTGGGTCCCTAAGGGGGGTTGGCCCTGCATCCTGGTGGGGATATAGAAGCTTGTAGTACCCTGATGGTCTCAGGGGCGCTACACTAGACTTCTCTGAAGCCGGGACACGTACACCCAGCTTCACAATGCGCATGACCGGAAGTGCCCGGCATTCTGATCCATGTGCACTGACCCTAAGCCCGGCGTTCTGAGGTGGTGCGCAGGACACAGGTACGTGCTGATGACGATGGGCCATGGCATTGAATAGCATGTTAGCACGCCCACAGGGGTGTGCGAACATGCTAAGGGGGTGGAATGAGCGCAGGAACTAACGCCCTTGCGACTAGTTCCTGCGCTCATTAGCATATCATAAAGGATCTTTCTAAATACTTTTTCTAAAGATTCCTTCATACTCGTATATGCTACTAGATACAGGGAAGGTTAGGCTGGGATTAGCAATATACACCCAGAACTGCTCGTGGCTCTGGGTACATATTGCACCTGACAGGTTCCCTTTAAACATTCAGGTTTCAGGTTTATTTACCTTTTGGACGGACGACAGCTCCGGAGATCTTCCATAACATTAATCATCAAAAATACAAATTGCCTAATAATTGTTTATACTGTCTACATCTACAAAGGTTTGTACTTTACCTCTGTAGGTGATTTTGTTTGTGTGATTTTTTTATATTTTCAGATTTTTAGATGAATTTTAATCCTCAATCCTTGTTTTACTCATTATATTTCCATGAATAGGTGACGCTCTGTGTTGTCTCTTGCTTGATGACCCTCATAATAAGATAACACAGCTCAGGGGCAGCAGATTTCTTCATTTGTCCAGGATTTTGCATCAGAACTGTCACATTTTCATTCTGATAAGGTGAATTTAGAGTTGGACGGCTGTGATTTTCTGGGCTCCGTAGAGGAATGCCAAAATATTACTAACTTTGAACAGCTGCCCTAAAATTTGGCGTTGTTTCCATTCCTAACATTCAAAAACAAGCTTTATCCTGAAAACATGCTCCATAATTATTAATGATTAGCAAATAACTGATACAGACTTTCATTATTCTTGCGTCCTTCCATCTTCTATTGCATTCAAGGGAGCGTCGCTCATACGTATCTTCCATATCATAGAAGAAATGAGTAGAGGTGTAGAAATGGTGAAGCGAAACACCAGAAAAGCAATGTGTGGTTGACATTGTAATGGTAGGGGATGCTAGACTATGTGGTTCACACTTTTGTAAGGGCACTGCATGGTTGTCACTATTATGGTGGACATTAATTGGGGCATTGTGTAGCTCCCACTTTTTTAAGGGACTTTGTGTGGTTCAGATTTTTAAAGGGGAACTGTGTGGCTTTCACTGTTATCGAGGACAATGTGTTGATTGTCACATGGGCAGGTGTGGACTTACTATGCCACGGCCGTGCTTACCCCGAAGGGACAAGGCGAAGTATCTACTGTGTTTACACCAGAGATACTGATGCTGAGGATGGCATTAGATGCCAGCAGACACCAGGTACCACTCCAGGGCAGTCCCTAATACTGCAGCAGCTGACCAGAAGTTCAGGGATGCAAGTGTAACGCCCCTGTAAACGGGTCGTTAAAGGGTATTAAATGTTACCCATTTTTCCCGGGCAGGAGGAAGAAGAGTCCCCACAACACACACTCACATCACACTGGCAGGAAGGAGTTAATAGCTTTTGCAGCATGAAGTTTTGAGTCCATGACTCATCCTGTCTCGTTAATGAGCAGGTGGCTGGACACAGGCAGGTCCCCATGACAACCAAGGGAAGGGGGGCCTGAATAGGAGTGAGTTTAGTGCAGAACACACAGAAAGTTTGTCAGAACGTCAGAGGCTGCAGGGGAGTGCAGACTTACACAGGACAGCTCCTGCTGAGGAGATGCCACGAGACCAGGGCTGATAACACCTAGAGGAAGGGAATGGAGCTGAGGACTGGGGATCCCTGGAGAAAGCTGAACCCGGTGGCGGTTTGTGTGTTGTCCGCTACTGGAAGAGAGACAGACAGAATGGCAGCGGGTCCCCAAGATGCTCCATGCCACGGGGATAGCATTATTGCACTGAAAGAGAGAGGGACCCCCAGATCACTCCACCGGCCCCTTCCTCCTACCTGCCCGGGACCGACCAAAGGCTACAGGCGGCGAGGACCAGCACCCGGGTGCGATGTGGAATGGACTTTAAATAAACAACAACTGGAACCGCACTCCGTGACTGCTGTGAGTAATGCCGCTGCCCTGTGCCCCCGGTGTCCCTAAGGACTGTTGCCCTGGGTCTCATAAACCTCCCGGGGCCACCCCGCTCCACCCGTGGGGAGCGATTCCATCCGGCTGCCCGTAACAACTGCCCCGGAGAGAGACTGCGCAGCGGCGGCTGAACACCTGGCCGCAAACCACGGGTGGCGCTGCAAGCATCCCCCGTCCCCATCCCATACCGTTTCCTGGGGGGAGAGTGATGGCAAGCTCTCCAGGAACCCCTTTACCCTCCTTCCATCCCCCTTGTAGCACCGGACTGACGGTCGGACTTTCCTTTTTATTGAAACCCGCCGGGGGTCACGGAAGCCGGGTCGGGACACTCACAGCCTGACCCCGAATACCACAGGGCCGGTGACCGTGCGAGCCCTGCAAGCCCCGGCGCAGGCGTTTCACAAGTATGTTGGGTCTGGCTGGAAGGAGTTGGTACTGGAGGCAGACGGAACAGAATCAGTGCAAATAACAAGAGTCGGTACAGAAGGCTGGCAGAACGGAGGTGGAGCAACAGACAAGAGTTGGTAACTGGAGGCAGGTAGTAGACTATATAAAAGCAAGAACTTGGACACACTAGGAACATAATTGCTTAGGCACCTCCTCACAGTGATAGGTGTCTTAAGTACTCAAAGACTTCCAGCCAAAGGACGGGGACATATTAGGGTGCGCTTGCGCACGCCCTAACAGTTCTGCCAAGAGACCTGCATGACAAGTGTACCGCTCCGGGGCTCGGCCGGCTGCCGAGCCGCTCGGATCCATGCTCGTCGGTGGGTGGCTCGAGCTCTCCACGGACCAGGGGGTCACGTCGCTCTGAAAGGGGGTTGGCGCTACACGTAGGGACTTCGGTGGGGAGATCCAAGGCCTGAGCAGCGGTGGTTTGTAGGGGATTTAAGTTTGTGATGCCACCCACGGGTTGTGGTGAATGGATGGACATCACCGCTGCCATTGACTAGGCTCCCGGGGACGGTGTTGCGCAGCTTAGAGTTGACCCCCTCCGTGGGTAGGGGGATGATGGTCCCGGGGGCCCGAGGGAGGTGCTGAGGCGAGGGGATGGATGCGTGCTGGGGCGTCGGTGCGGCGTGGTGCGCGGCCCGAAGGCACTGGTGTACTCACTATGATAAACACGCTGGAGTCTCTGGTAAACCAAACAAGATGGTGAACGGTGCCCGCAGCCAGCTGAAGTTTTCCCCTTAACAGGTTGGTGGTTTCCACCTTTCTCCTGCACCTCACTTGTGTAGAAATCTCGACTCCTATGCCTGAGCAACGGTAGTCCGCTCCTCGGCTTATTATGTGTCAGGAGAGCCCTCTTTGCCCGCAGACGCTGGCCCCTCGGGTCTCTATGCCTGGGCTGTGGCTTTACCCCTATGGTTGGGCTGTTGTCTTCAGTCGGGTCTTATGTGGGAAAGGTCCTAAAGTCCAGTCCTCAAATCAGTTGATTTGACACAGCCCAGTTGTTTCTGGGCCTCGTACTGGGTCTGAGTACCCCTCCTGGTGCTCCGGTTTCCAATCAGTTCCTTGGTTCGGTATCGGCGGGCCACCGCCTGAACCCGCTCCCTACAGTTCCACCGGCTGTAATCCCAGCTTCTGCAGATGGCCACCATCGTCTGCCTCCTTGCCAGAGGTGACTGGGCTCTAACCGAGACACCTGGTGTAGACTTTGGCAGGCCTGAGCACAGGTCTGCCCTTGAACTTGACTCCACTTCACTCCACTGTCAAGACTAATCTACTGTTTTCCCGCCTCCGGCCTGTGAACTCCTTGGTGGGCGGAGCCAACCGCCTGGCTCTGCCCCCCTGGTGTGAACATCAAACCCAGAGGGTGGTGACAAAGTTTTGTAGTTTGGCTGCTGTCACCCTACTAAGGGTGTGTGTGTGTGTGTGTGTGTGTGTGTGACTACCTGGGACGACCTGGCTAGTCCAGGGCATCACACAAGCACAGGCACTGGAGCATGGAGACCCCAGACTAAGCAAGCTTCCAAAACATAGGGGAAAGAACACCAATGGCCAGTCACGGCGGTGAGCATGTCGACGTTCCTGACGGAAAGAGGCAGCAGAGCAGTGCAGGGATGCTGACGTTACAGTGATGTCACTTCTATTGCAAAAACTGTGACTAGCACATTTTTGAGTAACACTGTGAGGCACTTTTATGGGGCATTGTATAGGTGGAGCTGTTATGTGGGCACTGAGTGTGGTACGAATGTTTATACAGGCAATATGAGATGATATGATGATATGGTTGGCACTGTTGTGCAGGAGACATTACTTGTAGACACTGTAGACATTATGGTGACTCTCGCAGGCTGCCATGTAATCTTCATAGTGCGCCACATGTGAATTCTCTGATAGAATCAATATCTCCCTGCATACGGAATCTGATGTATCTTGCCAGGTTTATATTTTATTGATCAATTCATAATACATGATATCAAAAGCATAAAAAGGAACACACAAGTTCATAATATGAAAAATCTAATATATAAAGCTGAGTGTATGTATGTGTGTATGTGTGTATGAATGTGTATATATGTGTATATGTGTATGTGTATATGTGTATGTATGTGTGTGTATGAATGTGTGTATGTGTGTATGTGTGTGTGTGTATGTCTGCTAAAGGAATTTGCACCGTCGCATTTACAATGACAAAATTTTGCATAGACACCTCAGGTGACTCAGGGAACGTCATAGACTATATTATGAAGGCAAAATTTAACCCCAAGCTTTACAGTTATTTGCCAAAAAACCTGCCTCCATTAAAGTGGATGGAGCTGGGAGCTACAGGTCATTAATAGGAGCTGTGATTGGTTGCTATA